>NC_036841.1:26603491-26716603 GCF_002910315.2 Salvelinus sp. IW2-2015 | reverse complement strand
GACCCCCCTATCCACATCGACGGGACAGTAGTGGAGAGGGTAGTAAGTTTTAAGTTCTCGGTGTACACATCACGGACAAACTGAATTGGTCACACCACACAGACAGCGTTGTGAAGAAGGCGCAGCAGCGCCTCTTCAACCTCAGGTGAAGAAATTCGGCTTGTCACCAAAAGCACTCCACAACTTCTACAGATGCACAATCGAGAGCATCCTGTCGGGCTGTATCACCGCATGGTACTGCAACTGCTCCACCCACAACCGTAAGGCTCTCCAGAGGGTAGTGAGGTCTGCACAACGTATCACCGGGGGCAAACTACCTGCCTCCAGGACACCTCCACACCGATGTCAAGGAAGGCATAAAGATCATACAGGACAAACCACCCGAGCCTGCCTGTTCACCCGCTATCATCCAGAAGGCGAGGTCAGTACAGGTGCATCAAAGCAGGGACCGAGAGACTGAAAAAACAGCTTCTATCTCAAGGCCATCAGACTGTTAAACAGCCACCACTAACATTTAGTGGCTGCTGCTAACATACTGACTCAACTCCCACCACTTAATAATGAAATTTATGGAATGTTTGTAAAAATGTTACTAGCCACTTTAAACAATGCCACTTAATATAATGTTTACATGCCCTACATTACTCATCGTATATGTATATACTGTACTCTATAACCATCTAACTGCATCTTGCCTATGCCGTTCTGTACCCTCACTCATTCATATATCTTTATGCACATATTCTTTATCCCTTTTACACTTGTGTGTATAAGGTAGTAGTTGTGGAATTGTTGGTTAGATTACTCGTTGGTTATTACTGCATTGTGGAACTAGAAGCAGGGGTGCGGCAAGCACTACAGCATTTCGCTACACTCGCATTAACATCTGCTAACCATGTATATGTGACAAATAAAATTTTATTTTATTTGGATATGTGAGGTTCTAGTCCCCTCAGGCGCTGTCCTCTGTTCTCACACCGCCCCCCCCTCTCCCCGGCCTTCCTCTGTTTCACACCAGCCCTCCCCTCTCCCCCCGGCCTTTCTTGTTCTCACACCAGCCCCTCCCTCTCCCGGCCTTTCCTCTGTTCTCACACCAGCCCACTCCCTACGCCCCCCCTTCCTCTTGCTCCCCCTCGCCCTCCCCTCCCCCCGGCCGTGTTCCTCTGTTCTCACACCAGCCCCTCCCCTCCTCCCCCCGGCCTGTACTCTGTTCTCACACAAGCACCCTCCCTCTCCCCCGGCCTGTCCTCTGTTCTCACACCAGCTCTCCCCCGGCCTGTCCTCTGTTCTCACACCAGCCCTCCCCTCTCCCACCGGCCTGTCCTCTGTTCTCACACCTAGCCCCTCCCCTCTCCCCCGGCCTGTCCTCTGTTCTCACCAGCCCCTCCCTCTCCCCCCGGCCTGTCTCTGTTCTCACACCAGCCTCTACCTCGGCCTGTCCTCTTTCTCACACCCTCCCCTCTCCCCCGGCCTGTCCTCTGTTCTCACACCAAGCCCCCCTCCCTCTCCCCCCGCCTGTCTCTGTTTCTCACACCCTCCCTCTCCCCCCGGCCTGTCCTCTGTTCTCACATCAGCTCCCTCTCCCTGTTGAAACCTGACCCAGAATCAGACCTCTGGCTGGCTGGCTTCCATCATGCACCTGGTAACCGCTCACCTGGAGGGGTGTGTGTGTGTGTGTGTGTGGCAGTGTGTGGCAGAAGCAGACATGTCAGGCAGCTCCATCCATGCCATAGTATGTCGTTGTACAGCACACCCATTGCAATTGCCGCCAGTCTACTGATGTCCAGTGTGTGTTTCCTCATGTTAGTTGTGACTGTGTCAGACAGACGCACTGTGGTGTCACGTTTCCTTTCATGTGTGTAACTGGGCTCCTCCATGACGTCACCCTCTGGCTTCCTGCATTGTTTGTCTGAGACAGGCGTTCAACTGCACATTTGACGAGGTGCTTAGTAGAGTTGGGGGATATGGACAAAAATCCATGGGACGATGAATTACCTGAATTGATGAGATAACGAGAAATAGAACAATGCGTTTAAACTACTACTACTAGTTTGATGGTTGTATCACCATCAATTGTCATATTAACAATCACCCATATCAGCAAACTTATTTCATTTCAAACTTCACATTTCTCTAGTATAGGCTACTTATCATAATGAATGACATCAGCAAAATGCCTGCGATAAGTGATCGATATGGTCGCTGTTGATCCTTTTTTGKTTATCGTCCCAGTTCTAGTGCTTAGTTCTACAACTTACCAATGGGTCAGTGTGTGTGTTTACTTAGCCCYGTCTTGATGGCTCAGTAATTGTCTCTCTGAGAGAATGGCCCAGTTCTAGTTCAGAGTGTTGAATGGCAGTCAAAGAACAGTTGTATCTGCATAGCTGATCATGTTAAGTGGCCAAGATGGTGGCTCCAAATGGGCATGATCCTGTACTCGCTGCAGAGCCGAAATGGACCSAAGCACTTAACACCATTAGAGACAATGGGGCTGCTGCTTGATTTACTGGCCTAGTGTTATTGAGCCAAAATGGAGATTGAACTGTGGTCTGTTGGAGCACTTAAASACAAGCTCTTTAGGAATAGGACATTACAGAAAGGCAACTGTGAGTGTGGATGGTCTATTGTGGTGAAACACTGAGCCAGAATGGAAACTGGGAAGCATGCGGTTCTTTACCAAAGCTGCTGAAGCACTTACTGTTGTGTGTGTTTGGGCGGTGGTACTTGAACCACCCCCTAAAACCAGAAACATCACATCCGTTACATTTTAGAAGGGAATTTTGAAAACCTGGCAACTCTAGTCCCACACTAACATCCGTCATTGCACACTCACAGGAGGATTTGAGAAATGGCAGCTAAATTTACCTTGACTCCCCGTTTACTTGATAATTGCCTTGGCAACGGCCTCAGGTCCAGGCGAGGGGGGAAACCAGAGCATGTTGTCATGGGTGAGGAGAGAGGTTGGTGACCTTTTTGTTCCTGTGTTTGCTTAGTGGGCATTCCTCTGAGGGCTGGCGCTCACCCAACCATAGCCAGTCTGTTTGTGTTATATAGGGCTCCCCCCGGGGGTGAAGATGGAGTATAACAGGCTCCTCAGCCAGACACCATCCAACCTTTAGTCATTAGTAAAGGGCATCAGACTATGCCTGCATCTCAATAGGACAATAGGAATTGGAAGAAGTCTGAGTTGTGAACCATGCGGTTGTGTGGTTCTTCAGCAGTTCATGGTTACTCCCCCTAACGGTCCTCTTTCCTCCTCCCAGGTCCTTATGGTTGAGCTGGGTGTTGGTCCCTGCGATGCCTCCCGCCATGACAAACCTCATGGACTTGTGGGCAGCCCACTCCCAGCTGTCTGGAGAGGACCTGGTCACTGTGGACTTCCTGCTACCCACCGGCATCTACATTCAGATGGACGTCCCCAGAGAGGCCACCATACAACACATCAAACTGGTAGGAGAGAGGGGGACAGGGGGTAGGCGCGAGTATGTATGTGTTTTGGGGGAGTGGGTATGTGTTTGTCTTGTGTGTCATTGGAATTATATGATTTTATGATGCTTGTAGGTGTTTTTGCTGGGTTGTCTGTAGTTAACAGGAGTGTCTACTAGAGGTTGACTGATTATGATTTTTCAACGCCGATACCGATTWWTKGRRGRMCMAAAAAAAAAAGATTTAATCGGCCGATTTKTATTTTTATTTATTTGCAATAATGACAATTACAACAATACTGAATGAACACTTATTTTAACTTAATATAATACATCAATAAAATCAATTTAGCCTCAAATAAATAATGAAACGTGTTCAATTTGGTTTAAATAATGCAAAAACAAAGTGTTGGAGAAGAAAGTAAAAGTGCAATATGTGCCATGTAAGAAAGCTAACGTTTAAGTTCCTTGCTCAGAACATATGAAAGCTGGTGGTTCCTTTTAACATGAGTCTTCAATATTCCCAGGTAAGAAGTTTTAGGTTGTAGTTATTATAGGACTATTTCTCTCTATACGATTTGTATTTCATATATCTTTGACTATTGGATGTTCTTATAGACACTTTAGTATTGCCAGTAACATATAGCTTCCATCCCTCTCCTGCCGCTACCTGGGCTCGAACCAGGAACACATCGACAACAGCCACCCTCGAAGCAGCTTACCCATGCAGAGCAAGGGAACAACTACTCCAAGTCTCAGAGCGAGTGACGTTTGAAACCTATTAGCGCGCACCCCGCTAACTAGCTAGCCATTTCACATTGGTTACACCAGCCTAATCCGGGAGTTGATAGGCTTGAAGTCATAAACAGCGCAATGCTTAAGCATTGCGAAGAGCTGCTGGCAAAACGCACGAAAGTGCGTTTGAATGAATGCTACGAGCCTGCTGGACCTACCATCGCTCAGTCAGACTGCTCTATAAATCATAGACTTAATTATAACATATAACACACAGAAATACGAGCCTTAGGTCATTAATATGGTCGAATCCGAAACTATCATCTCAAAACAAAAGTTTATTCTTTCAGTGAAATACGGAACCGTTCCTATTTTATCTAACGGGTGGCATCCATCAGTCTAAATTATCCTATTACATTGCACAACCTTCAATGTTATGTCAATTACGTAAAATTCTGGCAAATTAGTTCGCAATGAGCCAGGCGGCCCAAACTGTTGCATATACTCTGACTCTGCGTGCAATGAACGCAAGAGAAGTGACACAATTTCACCTGTTTAATATTGCTGCTAACCTGGATTTTCTTTAGCTAAATATGCAGGTTTAAAAATATATACTTCAGTGTATTGATTTTAAGAAAGCGTTGATGTTTATGGTTAGGTACACGTTGGAGCAACGACAGTCCTTTTTCGCGATGAGCACTGCATGATTATATGCAACGCAGGACACGCTAGATAAACTAGTAATATCATCAAACATGTGTAGTTATAACTAGTGATTATGATTGATTGATTTTTTTTTTATAAGATAAGTTTAATGCTAGCTAGCAACTTACCATGGCTTTTCTTACTGCATTCGCGTAACAGGCGGGCTCCTCGTGGGGCAGGTGGTTAAAGCGTTGGACTAGTTAACCGTAAGGTTGCAAGATTGAATCTCTGAGCTGACAAAGTAAAAATCTGTCGTTCTGCCCCTGAACRAGGCAGTTAACCCACCGTTCCTATTGAAAATAAGAATGTGTTATTWAYTGACTTGCCTAGTTAAATAAAGGTGTAATTTWTTTTTACCCGATTTTCGGTTGTTATGAATTAACAATCGGCCATTCCGATTAATCGGTCTACCTCTAGTGTCTATATCCTATGTTTTAATCATTTCAGACAGCAGTCAAATCTGTRCAGTTGCCATTTAGAGCAGCATTGGAAAGTATAGCCTAGAAAAGGCCTACTGTGCATCAAGATGTTTTTCTCATGAATTCAGTACAATTATAATGCTATGGATTTCTATCCACATTGCCTACCCAGCTCTACAGCATCTTCAACCTTACAGGCTGTTTTATCTCTTCAATTAGAATCAACCCACAAGCAACACATTAGTTTACAACATTCATTAGTTTAACGCAGATTGGTTAGGATTGTTTTAATGAATGTGTTGACTGGCTGAAGTTCTGGTTCTGAGCCATTGTAAAAGGCCATCATAACAACTCTAGAACAAGCTGTAGACTGCCGTCTCCTCTTCAGTCCAGACAGACGCTGTCTAATGGGTGTTATGACACAGCTGGCTGCTGGCGAGGTTTGTTTTTCTCTGAGCTGCACTCACTGCATGCAAATAATGCTATGACATCATGCGTGACCCGGCTAGTGGCTAGAGTTTGGGTGAGATGGAGGCCAAAGGTCAGCAATGTAACAATGCACTGTAGTCGTTACCATCATTTAAGGTGTCATATTTCGGTCACAATTAATGTTTTTTTTAATGATTTGGGTTTAAAGTGTAAATACTTTGGAGGATGTTTTTTTTTTTTTAACCCTTTGGTGAGATCCCTCTTCCTACTGGCCCTCCCTCTTGGTGTTTTCCTCCAGTCTGAGATGAGCACAGAGAGACCCACCAGTGCGCGCGCGCAGAGAGAGACCCGCCAGTGCGCGCGCGCAGAGAGAGACCCGCCAGCTAAAAATACTTGGATCAGTTATAGAACCCATTGCCCTTTATGGTTGTGAGGTCTGGGGTCCGCTCACCAACCAAGAACTCACAAAATGGGACAAACACCAAATTGAGACTGCATGCAGAATTCTGCTTAAATGTCCTCCATGTACAACATAAAACACCAAATAATTCTGCAAAGCAGAATTAGGCCGAAACCTATTAATTATCGAAATCCAGAAAAGAGCTGTTTAAATTCTACTACCACCTAAAAGGAAGTGATTCCCAAAGCTTCCATAACAAAKCCATCASCTACAGAGAGATGAACCTGGAGAAGAGTCCTCTAAGCAAGCTGGTCCTGGGGCTCTGTTCACAAACACAGAGCCCCAGGACAGCAACACAATTAAACCCCACCAAATCATGAGAAAACAAAAAGATTATTATTTCCCATGTGTGAAGTAATTAACAAAACAGAGTAAACTAGAATGCTATTTGGCCCTAAACAGAGAGTATGCAGTGGCAGAATACCTGACCATGTGTGACTGACCCAAAATGTAAGGAAATCTTTGACTGTACAGACTCAGTGAGCATAGCCTTGCTATTGAGAAAGGCCTCCGAAGGCAGACCTGGCTTTCAAGAGAAGACARGCTATGTGYACACTGCCCACAAAATGAAGTGGAAACTGAGCTGCACTTCCTAACCTCCTGCCAAATGTATGACCGTATTTGAGACACATATTTCCCTCAGATTACACAGATCCACAAAGAATTCGAAAAACAAAACTCCCATATCTATTGGGTGGAGTATCACAATGTGCCATCACAGCAGCAAGACTTGTGACCTGTTGCCACAAGAAAAGGGCAACCAGTGAAGAAGATACACCATTGTAAATACAACCCATATTTATGTTTATTTATTTTCCCTTTTGTACTTTAGCTATTTGCACATCGTTACAACACTGTATACAGACATAATATAACATGCGAAATGTCTTTATTCTTTTGGAACTTTTGAGTCATGTTTACTGTTAATTTTGTTTATTTCACTTTTGTTTATTATCTTTTTCACTTGCTTTGGCAATGTAGACATATGTTTCCCATGCTAATAAAGCCAATTGGGGGAGGRGGGAGATGTATTTCCCCAACTAAAGATGTTTAGGAGGAGAGACGTCCCCAGACAAAAGGCCTGCCAGCCAGCTAACAACATTAAACCCCACCCAGACACTGTTTTCTAGACAACACAGTAGCTGGGTGGAGAATAAAAATGTCTCCCCTGCTCAGACAGGACGTGGGCATGACATTTATCAGGGACACAATGACACACAACCGCTCAGCCGCCATTAGAATACCTAATCTTTCACTTTTATTCTAATATAAGGAAATGTGGCCTGATATTCGTCCTCGACTAGCCAACAGCACAGGAACCGTTGTGACTTGTACTCAATAAGTGTTTTAGGGAAAAAATGCATTGTTGTTACCTTGCATATCCATCCAATGTGTATGAAATAAAAAATTAACTGAATGTAAGACAAAAATATTTAATAGATACTGTTGAAAGAAATGGTGAAGTTTTAATAAAATGTCTCTTAAGTGAGGCTGTTATTCTGTTGCTTCAAGGTGCTGACTTCTAAGAGGGAGTGTCATTTTAGGTAACAGTAGTGATCATGTGGTCTCTGGATGGCTACACATAGTATGGTGGTTAAATGTGACAGATAATTAGATGTCACAATGGATAATAACAACAGATTTGTTAAGTAACAGCAATTATTTGTCATGTGAACGTAGTACAGCCAAATGGTAAACAGTAATTCAATCTAGGATGCGGTAAAAGTTGAAAACCGGGAGTATTTTGTTTTAGCCTCTATAGGTTTAAACTTTGTAGGGACTTGGTCTGACTTTATGATCAGTATGTTGGTTATGACAGAAGAATGTTGTGGCAAGGGGTTTAACTTGTTTGTCTGAAGGGAGGTGACATGACTCCTTGTCTTCTACTCTGTCCCCATGTTTATCTTCTTAGTGACCTTTTGGCTCAAACACAAACACACCCTGTGACTGCACAACGGGACATGATTCATGTCCTGATTGGTTTGTGGAAGTATGATTCATGTCCTGATTGGTTTGTGGAAGTATGATTCATGTCCTGATTGGTTTATACAGGACCTGTGTCATGTTTATATTTCCCTGTCATCATCATATGGTTGTTGTTCGTCCATTGGTTGTTAGCATTTCAGTCATGCTGATTCTTAGAACTACTGTTGGCTTTAGACTCTGTATTTTTGTGATGCGAGTTATGATGCTATTGGCTAATAATTGAGGTTCCACTTGTTTTTGTAGATCCTGTATTTTAGAGGCTGAGCCTGTCTGAGTCGCCTGTGATCATACAGGTAGATTGTCAACTTGTCTTGCCATAGTTTCTGTAATAACTGTGGTATCCCCCTCTTCTCCTCATAGCTCCTATGGAAGCAGGCCCAGTCATACCCCCTGTTCCCKTCTCTGGGGGAGATGGAGGGCCACATGTTTGAGTGTGTGAACCAGGCAGCGGTACACGAGGAGCTGGAGGATGAGACCAGGCGCCTCTGTGACGTCAGGCCCTTCTGGCCCATGCTCAAACTGGTCACACGTAACTGTGGCCGCGCCGAACGCCTACTCGACTCCAAGATCGGCGTGCTCATCGGAAAAGGTGACACCTCACACACACACACACTCTCTGACACACACACACACACACTCTGACAAACTGATTTTTGACCTATGTGACCTGTGGTTTGAACAGATTAGTGATGTTACTACATAGTGATCTCACTCTGCAGACACACCACCACCGGTTAATCTCTGTCTCCAGTATATTGATATCTTTGCCTTGGCTGTCAGATGTGAGTCGTCTTTTCAGATGTTTCATGTCATCATCCCAATATCAGCTGAAGTCAGGCCCATCGGATGCAAAACAATCCGGTGAAAATAGACAGGCTCCTGATGTCTGTTACGTCGTCCGTCACTCAGTAYTATCTGTGATGGTGATAAGGCGCTGTGCTGAGTGGAGGCGGCAAGCCAGACCACCACTGTAATGGTAGGGAAGATAACGCCACTGGGTGGAACGGTCAGTCTATTGAGTTGATGCACACAAAAATAAATATTATTGCACACATATATGCATGCAGGCTTACACACTAGTGATGTGCGGTTTTACTCATTACCCGCGCTCCCCACGGTTATATCCAGGGCGGACGGGTTGAGGGCCAATAAAGGTAATTAAATATTCGGTGGCGTACGGGTTGTTTCTCTTTAGTCAATCTGTAAAAACAATTGTATATCTATCTGCTATATTGACATTTTTATTTCATTCTTTTAGGSTATCCTGAGCCTAAGCTTTAGGGCTTAACTGTACACGTACCAAATAGCCTACACAGCCAATCGCCAAATAATGCTTTAGGAACAGGCAGAGATGGTTAACATCAATACAGAGGCAAAATATTTTCTTCTTGAACTGCACTGTTGGTTAAGGGCTTGTAAATTAAGCATTTCACAGTAAAGTCTACACTTGTTGTATTCGGTGCGTGTGACAAAGTTTGATTTTGAAAAAGAACATTGTCGAAGTTTAATTCAATAAGACAAAAGCTGCCGAAAGGAGAGTTGAAAATAAAGAGATGGGAAGGCCGGAAAAGTGATGTTGAGGAAGTAGTTGGTTAAGTGGTAAAAGAGGATGATAGCAGTGCGGCTGTGTGATGATTGTGAGGCGCTATACAAATGTGACAGTAACTAGACAGAGACTTCAAATAGGCCTATGGCACGTCAGGGGAACAGTAGCCTACTGTTCAGATGGGTTAAATGGAAACTGACATCTGGACACTGACTGTAGAATTAATCATTTCTTGCAGTAAAATGATACACCAAATGTAGGCAAYATTTTTACAGGAGTCGAGAAATGTGATTTTCTTTCTGCATCTTGAGGGAATGCAATGCTCAGTTAGCACCTCTACAGATAATATATATCTTCATCATAAAAGCTGATATTTCAACCACATAAAATATGCATCCAAGCTGAACTGAAATCTTATCAGACAAACATTGGGTTGTTTTCACAGCTTTCCTTTTCTTTACAACCAGTCAAATTAATGTTATTTGGACAATTTGCAGAGAAAATATTTTTGTTGCTGCGTTATTGTATTTTCTCCCTAGCCCCTAAATGTCTTTGCTCTGCCAATGATGACAGAGAGAACTTTACAGACTTCAACTGGATTGAAGTATTCATGCTATCTATCTATTACATTACTCTGTTGAGCAAGGGTTTATTTAGTCTTCATATATGGGTATCTATCTTCACTTAATAGGTGTTAATTATTTCTTCATTATAGGGGTTATTAGTCTCAATAGTTTATTTAGTCTTCATATAGGTTTATTTAGTCTTCATATAGGGGTTTATTTAGTCTTCATATAGGGTTTATTTACTTCATATAGGGTTTATTAGTCTTCATATAGGGGTTTATTTAGTCTTCATATAGGGGTTTATTTAGTCTCATATAGGGTTTATTTTTCCATATAGGGTTATTTAGTCTTCATATAGGTATTATTTAGGTTATTTAGTCTTCATAGGTTTATATCTCATATAGGGTTTATTAGTCTCATATAGGGTTTATTGTCTTCATATAGGGTTTATTTAGTCTTCATATAGGTTTATTTAGTCTTCATATAGGGGTTTATTTAGTCTTCATATAGGGTATTTAGTTCATATAGGGTTTATTATACTTCATATAAGAGTTATGTTACATATAGGGTTTATTTAGTTCACATATGTTTATTTAGTCCACAATATAGGTTATTATTAGTCTACTATAGGGGTTTATTTAGTCTTCAATAGGGTTATTTAGTTTCATATAGGGTTTATTTATTCACTATAGGGGTTTATTTAGTCTTCAATAGGGTTATTTAGTCTTCATATAGGGTTTATTTAGTCTCATATAGTTTTTTAGTCTTCATATAGGGTATATTAGTCTTCATATAGGGGTTATTTAGTCTTCATATAGGGTTTATTTAGTCTTCATATAGGGTTTTATCCATATAGGCGTTTATTTATTCACATATAGGGGTTTATTTAGTCTTCATATAGGGTTTATTTAGTCTTCATAATAGGGTTTATTTAGTTCCATATAGGGTTTATTTAGTCTTCATATAGGGGTTTATTTAGTCTTCATATAGGGTTTATTAGTCTTCATATAGGGTTTATTTAGTCTTCAAATATTTATTATCTTCAATATAGGGTTTATTTAGTCTTCATATAGGGGTTATTTAGTCTTCATATAGGTTTATTTAGTCTTTCATATAGGGTTTATTTAGTCTTCATATAGGGGTTATTTATTCACATATAGGGGTTTATTTAGTCTTCATATAGGGGTTTATTTAGTCTTCATATAGGGGTTTATTTAGTCTCCATATAGGGTTTATTTAGTAAATTAGGTTATATAGTTTACATATAGGTGTATTTGTCTTCATATAGGGGTTTTATTTAGTCTTATGTCTATTTTCACTATAGGGTTTATTTAGTCTTTCATATAGGGTTTATTAGTCTTCATATAGGGTTTATTTAGTTCTCATATAGGGTTTATTTAGTTCACAATAGGGTTTATTTAGTCTTCATATAGGGTTTATTTAGTCTTCATATATGTTTATTATCTTCATATAGGGGTTATTAGTTACATTATAGGGTTTATTAGTTACATATAGTTTATTTAGTCACATATAGGGTTTATTTAGTCACATATAGGGGTTTATTTAGTCTTCATATAGGGGTTTATTAGTCTTCATATAGGGTTTATTATCATCATTGGTTTATTAGTCTTCAATATAGGTTATTTATCTTCATATAGGTTTATTTAGTTCACATATAGGGGTTTATTAGTCTTTCAATAGGGTTTATTTAGTTCACATAAGGTTTATTTAGTCTTCATATAGGGGTTTATTTAGTTCACATATAGGGGTTTATCTAGTCTTCATATAGGGGTTTATTTAGTTCACATATAGGGGTTTATCTAGTCTTCATATAGGGGTTTATTTAGTTCACATAGGGGTTTATCTAGTCTTCATATAGGGGTTTATTTAGTTCACATATAGTTGGGCGGTTGCGGATGGGTTATTAGCAATTGCGGGTGTGGGTGAACAAATAGCTGACCCACGCACTGCTATTACACACACACACAGTCGTATTGGCCTGAGGGTGTGTGGGGACATAGATGGTAGGGGTCTATTGAGGTCCCCTAGGCTGCTGGCCAACCAGGCCTGTTCAAAGAGGGAATCAGTGATAGTAATTGAAGGAGACTCATCCCATGTTGATATTCTCCCTGTTGGCTCCGCTTTTGTCAGATGTGATCTGTAAAAGGCTTTTGTCAGTAAGCGGTACTCAAAACATCCCTCAGGCGCTGGCTAGCCACACACACACACACACTGAGGGAGTTCTGGCCAGCCACTCACACAGGCACACACAAGCTAATAATGCAGACCAGAGGCATCCTCTGAGAGCTGAGGGTCATATGAATGTTTAATGGTTTTAAATGTCAACATGTTTTTATCATCCAAAGCATTTGACGGCCCCAAAATACCGAGCTCTGTTCAACTAGTAGATATGATGAATTTAGGATCTAGATTTTATACCCAGTGACAGTTGTATTTCAGTGAAAACAGTAGGTTAGAGTTCAACACTGTTGAGATTGGATTGTCATTTGTAATCCCTCATAAACATTAATTGCTACTTGTTACCATGCCAGGTATGTGTCAGTCAGAGGGAGTGCATTAAACATGAATGGTAATGCCTTTTAATGCAGTGCCGTTAGACCCACTCATGCAGAGGTTTTACTGTTTTTTTACACACTGTAGTGCTCATGTCATTATGGTGTGTGTGTAGCCTCTCAGAACCTCTTACACCGTGCTTATATAGCTTAATGACTGCTCACAGGTGTTCACAAACAGAACACGATCAATRAAATACATCTGGTATAAAATGCTGTAAAACCTCTTGTGGCCTTGTTATGCACTCCGATCACCTGCAAAGTCGTTATGCAATGCTTATAAAGCTTCATGAACCGTTCACAGGTCTCCACGAGCTGGACGCTCTTCAGGACCAGGAGGTGAAGGACTTCCGCAGTAAGATGTTCCGTATCAGCGAGGAGAAGATGCAGCAGGTACAGCTGATGACCTGGAGCGAGTGGCTGCAGGCCTGCTTCTCTCCGCAGCTGGAGCCAGGGGGAGGAGCCACCACCGTCACAGACGGTGTCAACGACAAACAGGCCGAAGCCAGCCTCAAAGTCACCATGCACTTCGACCAGTCCCAGGTACCTAACAGTACACATTGGGAGCACAATATTTCCCATCAGAAATACACACACACTCAGAGAGTAACATATGCCCAACGATGGGGTGAATGTCGCTGTCTTCGAGTAGTCACATTTACAATACTACACACACTCAGCTCTTATCAATCAATACATCGATCAAATTGATTTATAAATCCTTTTTTACATCAGATGTCACAAAGTGCTATACAGATGTCACAAAGTGACAATACAGCCTAAAACCCCAAACAGCAAGCAATGCAGATGTAGAAGCACGGTGGCTAGGAAAAACTCCCTAGAAAGGCAGGAACATAAGAAGAAACCTAGAGGAACCAGACTATGAGGGTTGGCCAGTCCTCTTCTGGCTGTGCCGGTGGAGATTGTAAGAGTACATGGCCATTTAAGGCCAGATTGAACATCTTGAAGAACAAACGTTCATAGATGACCAGCAGGGTCAAATAATAATCACAGTGGTTGTAGAGGGTGCAACAGGTCAGTAMCTCGGGAGTAAATGTCAGTTCACTTCTCATAGCCAAGCATTCAGAGGTCGAGACAGCAGGTGCGAGAGAGAGGGGGAGAGACAGAGTTGAAAACAGCAGGTCAAGGTAGCACGTCCGGTGAACAGGTCAGTGTTCCATAGCCGTAGGCAGAACAGTTGAAACTGGAGTAGCAGCACGACCAGGTGGACTAGGGACAGCAGGAGTCATCAGGCCAGGTAGTCCTGAGGCATGATCCTAGGGCGGGGGGATTTATACTACTATCTGTACTTACTGGTAGCACAGATGCTGTTTCATCCTTTCCTACACTTAAATTGCCTTTGCCTAACGATTGCATCTGAAGCTGTGCTTGCCACATAAGGTGATAGTTCTCCTGTATATTATGAGTACAGCGACTGCAATTAGATGGCATAGTGTTAATGTTACTACTTACAGTGGCTTGCAAAAGTATTCACCCCCTTGGCATTTTTCCTATTTTGTTGCCTTACAACCTAGAATTTGGGGGTTGTATCATTTGATGTACATAACATGCCTACCACTTTGAAAATGCAAAATATTTTTTATTGTGAAAAAAAACAAGAAAAACAGAACTTGAGCATGCAATTACAGCTGCAAGTCTCTTGGGGGATGTCTCTATAAGCTTGGCACATCTAGCCAATGGGATTTTTGCCCATTCTTCAAGGCAAAACTGTTACAGCTCCTAGCCAATGGGATTTTTGCCCATTCTTCAAGGCAAAACTGTTACAGCTCCTTCAAGTTGGATGGGTTCTGCTGGTGTACAGCAATCTAAGTCATACCACAGATTCTCAATTGGATTGAGGTCTGCCACCCATGCTTCACTGTGGGGATGGCGTTCTCTGGGTGATGCGAGGTGTTGTGTTGTCAGACATAGCGTTTTCCTTGATGGTCAAAAAGCTACATTTTAGTCTCATCTTACCAGAGTACCTTCTTCCATATGCCTTTTGGTGAACACCAAACGTGTTTTGCTTATTTTTTTTAGTTTAAGCAATGGCTGTTTTTCTGGCCACTCTTCYRTAAAGCCCAGCTCTGTGGAGTGTATGGCTTAAAGTGCTCCTATGGACAGATACTCCAATCTCCGCTGTGGAGCTTTGCAGCTCCTTCAGAGTTATCTTTGGACTCTTTGTTGCATCTGATTAATGCCCTCCTTGCCTGGTCCGTGAGTTTTTGGTGGGTGGCCCTCTCTTGGCAGGTTTGTTGTGGTGCCATATTCTTTCTATTTAAAAAAATAATGGATTTAATGGTGCTCCGTGGGATGTTCAAAGTTTGATTTTTTTTTTAAACCCAAACCTGATCTGTACTTCTCCACAACTTTGTCCCTGACCTGTTTGGAGAGCTCCTTGGTCTTCATGGTGCCGCTTGCTTAGTGGTGTTGCAGACTCTGGGGCCTTTCAACTCAATATTAGGACGGTGCTCCTAGTGTTTGGTATACTCAGTAAGCTACAGACTAGTAAACAAACTCTCTCACACACAGATATTCTCCCTTCTTTTATCTCCTCTGTTGGCTGGCCCCTAATGGGACCGGGTCATGTGACAGTTGGCTGGCCACTAATAGCACCTGGTCATATGACTGAGCCAGACTGGCAGAGTGACGGCACTAAATGGGTCACCACCACCATCAGTCACAGTTCCATCCTCACTGAGACACTGAAGCCCCTGACACACACACACAAGCGCCTGACCAAAGGGCCTCTCCACTGATTGAAAACATGGAAAAAGAAGACATCTGAGGACGCTGACTCTGTATCGCTCGCTTGCCCTCCCTCCCACTCTCTCTCACTCACTCACAAACACACCTCTCACTATTAACTTCTCTACAAACTACTGTATGTTCTATCTGAAATAAGTGTGTGTAGATTCGGTGGCATTCACTAAATAATCACTGGTAGTTATACATATGGAGTGTGCGACTCTTGTTTTTATAGATTCGGTGGCATGCCAACAAATGATCTCAGATCAACACACGCTAGGGTCACCACCACGCTAGGGTCACCACCACGCTAGGGTCATAGCCCACTGGACACTACATGGCCCAACCCCTTACCGTCTGTGTTCTGTCCAGGTGGATGGTGTCAGGAAGTGGACCTTTTTATTGTCTAGTCTTGTTAACTCCATTGGTTGGTTGGCTTGGTTTTCAGTTGACTGAACAAACCCTTATTTTACTACTTGTTTACATGATATTTACTTGGACATTACATTGTAAAACAGCACTCATGCACTTGAAGCTACAAGGTGCTATAGTTACCATTTTACTTAAGGCAATTACCTGAAAGTACCCATAGTCACCAAAGTCCTAATGTATTGGCTGTAATGACAGTGTGAAATCATTTGAATAATTATTACCGCTCTATTTGGAACTTGCCCACTCTGGGTGGTGTCACCATGGTGATGTGCAGTATGTGGTTGTCATAGCATTGTGAGTGGGTGAAGGCTGTGCCCTCACGACCAGGTTTGGCGCCAGACTGCAAGGCAGGTTGGGTAGGGGTGTATGTGTGTGTGTTTCTCTGTCTGAATGCTCTGTAAACCTTGCTGGGATTGTGTGTTAAACCTTGTCACACACTGCAGGATAATCTATATCCCTTTACCCCCCCCCCGTCTTTCTCTCTAATGTTATTTTACTGTTTTTCAACCCCCCTTTGTCCTCTCACCTCGCTATCATGAGATTTCACTTATATATAGAACATTTTAAGTACACCACCATGTCTCTGGTCTCTCTCTATTGTGTGTGTTGACGTTAATGAGGATAATGCTGTCTCCCTCCAGGACACAGCCAGTCTGAAGGTGTGGCCCAGCACCAGTCCCAGTGAGCTGATGGAACAGGCGTTGAGGAAATGGCTGACGACCCACGGCCCCGAGGAGGAGGGACGCCAGGCCGAGCAGTACGTTCTGAGGGTCAGCGATAAGCTGGAGTTCCTCTGTGGAGACCACCCGCTCATACAGTACAAGGTGACCCTTTACTCTTAGGCTCAACCACAGTGCAAAGGGACCCTAATGATGCCCTATGACCCCTTCACCTTTAACCCCCAAACCCTCTGTAGAGTGCTTTCTTACCATCAAACTGCTCCTTTTCTCATTCTCTTACCCTCTACATGTGCTGTGATGACCTCAACTCTCCTCTGACAGTGACCTTGTTTATCTCAACCATTCCTTAATCATTAATGTCATAACCGTAACGGTTAACGTTCCAAGGTCAGAGCGTGTAGGGAGTGGGTTTAGGAATGTCTCCTTGTGTTTAACCATAAATGAGACTCAGTGATCCAGAAACAGTCATCTGACTGCTGTCCTAATAACGCCTCATTAATAACACTGTCTTCCTGGAACACATTACTGTTACTCACAGACCTGGTATGTGTGCATGACTGAATCCATCTGTGTATGAGTGTGTGTGTGTGTGTTTCCGTGTGTGATGAAGCAGACTGTGACCATTACACCCTGCAGAAAGGGGTCCGGTCCTATCTGTGACCGTGTTTAGATCCAGGAACCATGTCTGTACATTAGATATGGGTTACCTTCCATCTGTGTGGCTGATTTCCTCTCTTTGACCTCTCATCGCTCCTCAGTTTTTTTTACTCTCCCTCTTCTGTCATCTCTTCAGAACATATAGGCTTGTCTGTCTCTGTCTGTCTGTCTGCGCACCATTCACATTTGTAAGGGACGGCAGGTAGCCTAGCGGTTAAGAGCGTTGGGCCAGTAACCGAAAGGTCGCTGGTTAGAATAAAAATGTAATTACGTGAAAAATCTGTCTGTGCCCTTGACCACAAGGCACTCAACCCTAATTGCAACTGCCAGTCGCTCTAGATAAGAGCATCTGCTACATTACAAAAAAACATTTAAAAGAAATTCAGTTTGGATGTGTGTGCACCAAAGACTGCATACAGAATAGTACTTTCTGTGTGTTAACATGTCTTCTCCTCTCTGTCCCAGTACATCAAAGCCTGTCTCCAGGCGAAGGAGTGTCCCCACCTGACCCTAGTCCAGGTCAGCACAGTCCAGGCCATGTTCGAGAAGGAGATCTCGGCCATCGGAGCTGTGGTCAACCGAAAGAGCTCCAACCCCCCCTTACCCCTGCCCCCCAAGAGGAGGGGACCCTCGGTCAGTCACACTCTCTGTCTGTGTGTGTGTGTGAGTAGGGGTCGTGTGTGTGTGTAGTTATGGTGTGGGTTGTGTGTGTGTGGTGTGGTGTTGTGTGTGTGTGTGTAGGGTGCATGTTTGAGCATTTCTCCAGACATTGTAGCGCGTCTTAGCAGCTGCACTTGACGTCATTCTGACGTTCGTCTGGTTCTAAAGCCAGGTGCAGTTTATTGCTCATTAGAGCTAATTGCCAAGGTACCATGACGACTGTCCCACATGACAGGTGACATTGGACAGTAATGACACCTGTCATCCTGAATGTCAATCATTAAACTAAATGTTACATCAACAGTCTATCTGATCTAAAAAGAAAGACTGTGTCAGCAGTGATGTCTTGTGTAGTTGGGCCATTGACGAAGGAGAGTGGTAGACTTGAGAGCAACAGGCTGTATACCCAGCAGCTCTCCAGAGGGTAGATTTGTTCTAGTGGGGGAAGTTGGAGGATCGACTGTTCTTGTGGTGGTGTCAGACGTTACAAAATATACATTACTCCTCTGTCGCATAGGCTATACACACATATACACAGTACATATGCTTAAATTCAAACACTCTTGTTCACACCACACACATTACAAAATTCTTTCATTTCACACACACCACACACCACACACACACACACCACACCAACCACCAACACACAAACCACAACACCACACACAACACGGAGTGTGCTGTTATTTATGTTTGTGGTCTGTAGTTGAGGGCCAGTCATTGTGGAGTGTTTTTCCTGCTGTGCTGCTTGGCAAGTTACTCTGCTTGACACAGTGTGATCACTTCAGTGTATGTGGTTTGATATTCCTACAGTAAAGTTTACTTCTTCTCCTTGCTTACTCATGAAATTTTTCTCTCTGATACTCTACTTTCCTCTTCCCTCTGTTCCGCTCCTTCTCTCTCCTCTTTCCTCTGGTCTGCTTCTTCCTCTGTCTTCTTCTCTCTCTAGCAAGTGAATACGTGTGTATGGGAGGTGTCTAACAGTTTAAGATCGTCCTAATCAAAGGCGTAAGGTGAACGCTGAGGAGACGGCCAAGGTAACCACTGATGATGATTACTTGATAGCAAACCTGGAATTTATGTTACATTTTTACTGTTTGCTCTGGGATTGTACAGTTGAAATCGAAGGTTACATACACCTTAGCCAAATACATTTAAACTCAGTTTTTCACAATTCCTGACATTTAATCCTAGTAAAATTCCTGTCTTAGGTCAGTTAGGATCACCACTTATTTTATGAATGTAAATGTCAGAATAATAGTAGAGAGATTATTTCAGCTTTTTTTTCTTTCACTTCTCAGTGGGTCAGAAGTTAACATCACATCAATTAGTATTTGGTAGCATTGCCTTTAAATTGTTTAACTTTGGTCAAATGTTTCGGTAGCCTTCCACAAGTCCCAATAAGTTGGGTGAATTTTGGCCCTTCCTGCCTGAGCTGGTTGTAAGTGAGTCAGTTTGTAGCTCCTTGCTCGCACACGCTTTTTCAGTTATGACACAATTTCTATAGGAGAGGAGTCAGGGGTTGTGATGGCACTCCAATACCTTGACTTTTTGTCCTTAAGCCATTTTGCCACAACTTTGGAAGGTATGCTTGGGTAATTGTCCATTTGGAAGACCCATTTGCGACCATGCTTTAACTTCCTGACTGATGTCTTGAGATGTTGCTTCAATATTCCACATATATTTCCGCCCTCATGATGCCATCTATTTTTGAAGTGCCACCAGTCCTCCTGCAGCAAAGCACCTCACAACATGATGCTGCCACCACGTGCTTCACGGTTTGGATGGTGTTCTTGCTTGCAAGCCTCCCCTTTTTCCTAATACCATGGTCATTATGGCCAAACAGTTCTATTTTTGTATGATTTTGTACGAAAAGTACGATCTTTGTCACGATGTGCAGTTGCAAACCATAGTCTGTCTTTTTTATGGCGGTTTTGGAGCAGTGGCTTCTTCCTTGCTGAGCGGCCTTTCAGGTTATGTCGATATAGGACTCGTTTTACTGTGGATATAGATGCTTTTGTACCGGTTTCCTCCAGTATCGTCACAAGGTCCTTTGCTATTGTTCTGGGATTGATTTGCACTTTTCGCACCAAAGTACAATCATCTATAGGAGACAGAACGCGTCTACTTCCTGAGCGGTATGACGGCTGCGTGGTCCCATGCTGTTTATATGTGCGTACTATTGTTTGTACAGATGAACGTGGTACCTTCAGACGTTTGGAAATTGCTCCCAAGGATGAATCAGACTTGTGGAGGTCTACAATTCTTTTTCTGAGGTCTTGGCTGATTTCAAGGTAGGCCTTGAAATACATCCACAGGTACCTCCAATTGACTCAAATGATGTCAATTAGCCTATCAGAAGCTTCTAAAGCTATGACATAATTTTCTGGAATTTTCCAAGCTGTTTAAAGTTGTGATGGTGAAATAATCTGTCTGTAAACAATTGTTGGAAAAATGACTTGTCATGCACAAAGTAGATGTCCTAACAGACTTGCCAAAACTATAGTTTGTTAACAAGAATTTTGTGGAGTGGTTGAAAAACAAGTTTTATTGACTCCAACCTAAGTGTATGTAAACTTCYGACTTCAACTGTATTTATAACCCATGGACAGTAGAGCCCTGTTAGCGCTCACTATGATCCTGTTATGGTGAAGTAAACCCCTCTCTCTTTTCAGGTCCAGGTACGCGCAGGCTTGTTCCATGGCACAGAGCTGCTGTGTAAACCAGCGGTGAGCAGCGAGAGCAGCGGACGCTCCGAACACGTGTGGAACCTCCCGCTAGAGTTCGACATTACCGTGAGCGACCTGCCGCGCATGGCCCGCCTCTGCTTTGCCGTCTACGCCGTCATGGACAAGGTCAAGAAGCAGAAGTCCACCAAGAACGCCCACATCAACAAGTACCAGACCATCCGCAAGTCTGGCAAAGTGGTATGACACACACACAAAGCACAGGCATGCGCGTGCGCACACACACATACAGATATTTATCTCTGTCCTCTCTCTCTCTCTCTCTCTCTCTCTCTCTCTCTTTCTCTCTCTTTCTCTCTCTTTCTCTCTCTTTCTCTCTCTCTCTGCAGCACTACCCTGTAGCCTGGGTGAACACCATGGTGTTTGACTATAAAGGACAGCTGAAGACTGGAGATATCATCCTTCACAGCTGGTCTTCCTTTCCTGGTGAGCACACACACCCTCATGCACTTTACAAACCCTTGAATTAACCTATACACACTCACACTTCTGAAACTCACCTACATACTTATACACTAAATGTTAGTGGCATTTCTGAGTGATTTTTCTGTGTCCCCCAGATGAACTTGAAGAGATGCTGAACCCCATAGGAACCATCCAGACCAACCCTTACACTGAGAACACTACAGCACTCCACATCCACCTCCCTGACTACAACCCTCACACCATCCTATTCCCCCCCTTTGACAAGGTGAGGACACACACACACTGACGTATTCAAACATGCTTATCATTATGAAGTATTTTGACCACTGATGTGTGTGTGGTCTACCTCTGCAGATTCTGGAGAAAGCTGCAGAGATCGCCGGGTCAAGCGACTGCTTGCCCATGGTACTGTCGTGAGTTCCAACAACTCAAACACTTACACACATACATATGTACTTCACACACAAGTGCTCCCTTTACTCCAGAGCAGCAGGCGCCAGGCATGTTGCAAGCATTTCTAGGACAGAAAGCAGACACCAAATGTGTCAGAGGGGAGGATATTGCTATGACTGGTTTCCAGGGCAACCCTGATCCAGGGTGGTGTTGGCAGGCTGGTGCACTATCACAATAGTGTCTCTCGGAGGAATCTGAGGCTAAGATCAGCCCTCCTGTTCCACAGACACACACACACACACACACACACACACAGTATGGTACAGCTAACCTTGTGGGGACACACAATTCAGTCCCATTCAAAATCCTATTTTTCCTTACCTGTACTCTTACCCTAACCGTAACCCTAACCTAAAAATCGAACCTTAACCCTAGCTCTTAACCTTTAACATAATTCTAACCCTAACACAAATTCTAACCCTAAACTCCCTAGAAATAGCATTTGACCTTGTGGGGACCAACAAAATCACCCATCCTAAAGCCCCTGTGGAACAGGACACACAGTTATGTAACACCGTGTGAAGCAGAGGGCTTGCCAAAACATGTCCCTTGCAGGGAGGTGTGTGTGTGGTGGAGGTTTTCTTACGGTCTCAAGCTTCAAGCTCTTATTCTGTCAACTAACAATGTTTCATTGTTGATCCACAAAGCAATCAAACATGCATGCAAGTACAGATCTATTTGTATTTATCTGATGGTGGAAAGGATTACATGCAGTGTACTCTGATTCCAGATCTGTGGTTAATGGTGACTGCTACCTTTAGCACCCCTTGCTACTCCTCTGTACGTAATGTGATTTCTTACCCTGTGCTGCCACCTAGAGGTGACTGACCACCTCTGCTGTTTCCCCACAGGGCCGAGGCGGTAAGAAGTTCCACATTGAGCTGAAGGAGATCATGGAGAGGGACCCTCTGTCCCAGCTGTGTGAGAACGAGAAGGACCTCATCTGGACACTACGCTACGACTGCATGGAGAACTTCCCCCAGTCACTGCCCAAACTGCTGCTCTCCGTCAAGTGGAGCAAACATGAGGACATGGCCCAGGTACATACTGTGCCACATGAACCTGTCTTGTGTATTGATAGTGTTTTTTAACACATTCAATTTCTTCTCAAGGGCAATAAACTAGTGTGCCTCAATGGTCAGATCCTAAATGAACCCCTAGCCCATACCACTATGCCCCTCATCAGTCCCCTTCAAATATCTGCTGTGCTCCTGTATTGGTTATTAATCAATCATAGTGAATGATCGGTCTCTCAGCTTCAGGCCTTGCTGCAGATCTGGCCCAAGCTGAGTCCCAGGGAYGCTCTGGAGCTGCTCGACTTTAACTACCCAGACCAGTACGTCAGAGAGTACGCTGTGGGCTGCCTGAGGGATATGAGGTAGTCCACACACTCACATACACGCTCACATACACGCTCACACATACAAATGCACACATTCCTATTCCTAGTTCACTTACTGTTGTAATGTCTTACTCACTATCTCTTCCTCTCCCCCCTCTCTCTTTTTCTCTCACCCCCCCTTCTGCTCCTGCTCTCCACCCTTTTCCTCTCACCCCTTTTCTGCCCCCTGCTCTCCCCCTCCCAGTGATGAGGAGTTGTCTCAGTACCTGCTCCAGCTGGTCCAGGTGTTACGTTATGAACCCTACTATGACTGTGCGCTCACCCGCTTCCTRCTGAACAGAGCCCAGTGCAACCGCAACATAGGACACTTCCTCTTCTGGCATCTCAGGTGAGAGAGAGCCATGTGCACGTGGTGTGTACATGAAAGATAATGTGTGTAAGTGTGTGTGTGTGTAAGGGTGTGTGTGTGTAAGCGTGCATGCGTAAGGGTGCGTGCGTGTAAGTGTGCGTGTAAGTGTGCGTGTAAGGGTGTGTGTGTGTGTGTGTGTGTGTGTGTGTGTGTGTGTGTGTGTGTGTAAAGATTCAAAATACATTTTCCTCGACACAGGCTGTATTTTTTTTTGGTGGTGTGTGTTCCGTGAGGTCATGTGCATTAACCCACCCCAGGTATGACTGTCACTGTAACTGTAGGGTGACTGTGCTGCCCCCTGTAGGTCAGAGATGCACATGCCAGCCGTCGCTGTCCAGTTCTCTCTCATTCTGGAGGCTTACTGTCGCGGCAGCATCCCTCACATTGAGGTCCTGAAGAAACAGGTAAGGACCCCGACACGGGCGTGCTCCCGCCTTGACTCCAACCTTAACCTGTGAATGAATCACTACAGTACATCTAATTCTGTCACCACCTCTAATTCTATAGTTTCCCTTCAGTTCAGAATGGGGTTATTTATAAAGAAGTCAGATGACAGCAGCCTGACTTCTGACCTCTACTGCTTCCTGTTCACTGCTCTCCATCCCTTCTCTCCTTCCTGTTTTGGAATTAGCTACCACACTGTGGGATGTTTCAGGAAGCCCATGCTGTCATGCGTAGCATCTGTGTCGGATTTGAAAGGCAATACAGCAGTGGTGTAATTTCATAATTATTACATCGCGTTGCTTCTATGTTGTAACCACATTCCGCTCCCTCTCTACATCTAGGTGGAGGCTCTGAGCAAGCTGAAGTCTGTAAATGAGCTGATCAAGCTGGGCACCATCAAGAATGCCCGCAGTAAGACTAAGGAGGCAATGCTCACCAAAGAGGCCATGATGACTTGTCTGAGACAAAGTGGCTACACAGAGACCCTCTCTGACCTGCACTCTCCTCTCAACCCCAGTGTCCTGCTCTCTGGAATCAAGTAAGGGCCAGGGGGAGAGGGTTAGATGGGAGTGGAGAGGGGGATGTGGATGACTATGATTTGACTCTCTCTCTTGCTCTATTTTTTGCTTTTCTCCCCTCTTTCAACCCTGCCAGTGTGGAGAAATGTCGGTACATGGACTCTAAGATGAAGCCTCTGTGGATCGTCTACAACAACAAGCTGCTGGGGGGAGACACCCTGGGAATCATCTTCAAGAATGGAGATGGTACAAGGGGGTTGGATCTAACATTGACATGTTAGTCATTTAGCAGACGCTCTTATCCAGAGAGACTTACATGAGCAATTAGGATTAAGTGCTTTGCTCAAGGAGACATCAACCAATTTTTCACCTAGTCAGCTGGGGGATTCGAACCAGCGACCTTTCAGTAAATGGCCCAATGCCCTTAACCGCTAGGCTACCATCCTCTAAGAGATGAAATGTAAGATCACTAAAGTTCAGGGGGAGAGAGCGAGGGAAGAATAGTGAGGTCAAGATGGAGGGATGTGTATTATGGATGGTGATTTGAAGCTGGAAGGATGAATGAAAGACTCATCTCTCTTTCCAGACCTGAGACAAGACATGTTGACACTGCAGATCTTGAGGTTGATGGACCTGCTATGGAAGGAGGCCAAYCTGGACCTTAGGTGTGTATATTAATGTAAAAGGTGTGTGTCCTCAGTCAGAATCTGTCAGTAAGGCTTGTTTGTTCCTGTTCTCTGTAGGGAAGCTGTGTTGGGGGGGAGGGACCCTTAATCACCCCCTGCTAGCCTGACCTCTAACCTCCCCACATCCATAMCCCCAGAATCACACACCCACTACCCGCTTCTCATCCTAATCAAATCCACATACACTAGCGCTCGCTCTCATACTCTAACACACACACACACAGTCTAACACATCTGGAGCTGAGCAGTGTGTGGGATTGTTTTGACAGTTGAGCTGGGGGGCAGGCTGTTAGGTTACAGGGACAAGGGTTCAGAGAGCAGAAGGAGCTCTGCAGAGAGGATCATAAAACCACTGTGATGTGTTGTTTGGAGTGTGATCATGCGTACGTTCTGGTCACGTGCTGAGACAGAGCCGGGGAAAGGAAACAACATGGAGATAATTATAGGGTGCATCTCAATGGTGTTGATGATGATTCATTGGAACAAAATGTGTCTGTGCAGAATCGTGCCTTACGGTTGCCTAGCAACTGGTGACCGGTCAGGGCTGATCGAGGTGGTGTCGTCGGCGGATACCATCGCCAACATCCAGCTGACCAGTAGCAACGTGGCGGCYGCCGCAGCCTTCAACAAGGATGCACTGCTCAACTGGCTCAAAGAGAAGAACTCTGGGTAAGACCACACTTTGCCAACGGGTTTGTTTGTTTCTTACACCAGGGCTCTTTCTCAATTTGACTTTCCAAAAGTTCTGTGTATTACTGACCTATTTCATAGATATGTAACTGTATGTATATAACAGGCAACATGTTAGTGAGTTGCTATGCTTTGGCGGTGCAAACCCAGTGAAAGATCCCACTTGGCCAACACTTTATTTTGTGTTTGTGTACTATGCAGAGATGCTCTGGAGAAGGCGATCGAGGAGTTCACCCTGTCATGTGCAGGCTACTGCGTGGCCACCTACGTCCTGGGGATCGGTGACCGTCACAGTGACAACATCATGGTCCGCAGCACTGGACAGGTGGGTAGAGGTGCTCCCCTGTACAACAGGCTAAATCACAGAGGTTCATTTATGGAGTCTTTTAATGGAATCAAGTTCTTACATTGTGTGTGTGTGTCTCAGCTCTTCCACATAGACTTTGGGCATATCCTGGGGAACTTCAAGTCCAAGTTTGGCATCAAGAGGGAACGCGTCCCCTTCATCCTGACACATGACTTCATCCACGTCATCCAACAGGGAAAGACGGGCAACACTGAGAAGTTTGGCAGGTGAGCTTCTGTCTCCTTTCACTACTCAGGTGATCCAGGCCGGGAACACTATCTGTTGCCTAGCTTTTATCATTTATCTACTTGAGTAAATGTATAGTGAACTGAATGTGTGTGTTGTGCCTAGTTTCCGTAATTACTGTGAACAGGCCTACCTGATTCTGAGGCGGAATGGGAACCTCTTCATCACCCTGTTTGCCCTCATGCTGACTGCTGGACTGCCAGAGCTCACCTCTGTCAAGGATATACAGTACCTTAAGGTAATTCACACACGCACTATATAGTTGGCCACGTCACATGGGCTACAGTTTACATGTGCTACAGAAGTAATGTGTGTTATGATAAGAGTAGTTAAGTCTCCTCCCTTCTCCCCTGTAGGACTCTCTGGCCCTGGGGAAGACCGACG
Source organism: Salvelinus sp. IW2-2015 (assembly GCF_002910315.2). NCBI lineage: Eukaryota > Metazoa > Chordata > Actinopteri > Salmoniformes > Salmonidae > Salvelinus > Salvelinus sp. IW2-2015. The sequence continues at coordinate 26,689,888 of NC_036841.1, read as the reverse complement.
ACGAGGCACTGAAACAGTTCCGCCAGAAGTTTGACGAGGCACTGAGAGAGAGCTGGACCACCAAAGTMAACTGGATGGCCCACAACGTGGTCAAGGACAACCGCTCCTAGAACAGACAGACATCCTGAAGCTGGAGGGTTAAAGGTCAGGGGTTAGGAGGGTCTGAGGTCTATCCAGGGCTGGGACAACTGTGATTGAGGGTGCTAAGGTGTTGCTAAGGGGTGAAGACCAGACAGGACTGGACTTGGGGCCTTAAAGAAGGGAACCTAGAAGACCATCTTAAACACACATGCTCTTACAGGCTAAAATCCCCCTCCCTTTGCCTTTCCTCTGGCTTTTGAAGCTGCTGTGTGCCTCCAGCCAGTCAAGCAATCCCATTGTCTCTCCCTGGTCTTGTGACATATATTTGTGGGTAATGTGGTTGCGTGTTTTGCACTCGCTCAGTGAGAGTCAGAGCCCAACACCTGAGCAATAGTGTGGCCTCTCCGACCCCCCCCTCATTGTAAATGGACCGCCCCCATGGAGCCAGAACTAAACTGAACTAATGAGGAAGGGGACAGGGGTGGTTTCACCCACCTATCAGCAGGACTTCTGATCTGCCTTGTGTTGGACTTAAAGGGAGAGGTCAGGGTTGACCACACCCACTCCAGGCCTTGCACCAGACAGTTTGATTGACAGCACACGTAAAGACTGGGTGTGTAAAGACTGAGGACCAAAGCGGCTCACCCGCGTGTCTTTAAATGACACCAAAACGTGCTAATGGCCAGAGGAAGTGGGTCTTATCCTCACGAGGCCTCCAGTTCATCTTGAAAGTGTGCCTAAAAACTGGAACAGATTGTATCTTTTAGTTTTTTYCCATGTTTTATTTTATTGCCATTTAAGATTTAATTATATCTAAGATGTTTAAGATGTATATGTGCCAGACTACTAGAGAGAGAAAAGAGAGAGAGACCCTCTGATCCTGTGGTCTTGAGAAACGGAGTCACTCATGACCAAATTCTCTGGACGCCTCCTCCCGACAGCTAAACAAAAGTTTGTGCAGGTTTTTCAACTTTAYGCACTCCGCTGTCCCCTCCTAGTAGCTAGCTAGTTATTTCCCTCGTTGTAACCTTAACAGAACTGCGAGAAAGCAGTGCTCAGCATGCTGGGGCAAAGAACACTGTGTAACACAGATTTGGCGTGCATGCTGTACGCTCCACACTGAATAGACCATCCCGGTGACATCCAGATGGTTACCAATATTATAATAGTTCTCATGAAGGCTGCTATCCTACTTGGAATAAAACAAACTGTAGGGAAAGATTTGGCCGAGTTAACATTCGCCGATTGATTTGGTGGTTTAGCTTTAGGGAAGAGGCATCCATGGGGGTGGGGCGGTTCAATTTGGTCACGCAGCTTCTGCCTTTGAGAAAAGGGGTGAATTGGACCATCAAACACTGGCACCATTTTAAAGAAAGGAGGGAGGGAGGGAAAGAGAGCTTAAAATGTTTCTAAAACTTTATTTTGTGTTCCTGCTTTGGAATGTGGATGTAACATTCCTGTGTTCCATTTTATCAAATCATGGTTGTTTTTGGGCAAACAGAACAGGCACAAAGGGTGAGTCATCACCACACTACCCCATAGAGGTATTATCACTACCCCATAGAGGTATTATCACTACCCCATAGAGGTATTATCACTACCCCATAGAGGTATTATCACTACCCCATAGAGGTATTATCACTACCCCATAGAGGTATTATCACTACCCCATAGAGGTATTATCACTACCCCATAGAGGTATTATCACTACCCCACACTACCCCATGTCTTAGACAGACTTGCCTAAGGATGCCAGAACTAGTCTTTCAAAGCACAAAACTGCTCACATGATAACCACAATGAAAGAACTCACTAAGAAATAACTGAAGCATGTAACTAAAATGCCTTTTAGGACCAAAACAAAGAGAGAACTTTGTCGTTTTAGGTTTGTTTTGACTGTTTTTAATAATCTGTTCAAAAATCGAATGTTTGTGTGAAAAATGTGTCTTTTTTTTTTTTTACGAGTATTTGTTTTTTAGATCAGCTGAAATGGGCAGAGTTTAGGACCTGTGGGAGGGGTTTGCCAGCAGAAGGYGTAACACTGCGATTCAAAGCTACTTCCTGGGTTTGTCATGAGGGGCTCTTCCAGTATCTGTGTTTTGATTTTGTGCAATATCTGTATAGGAGTCTACATGTATATTATGTAAATGATCCCTTGGGCCCTAATGCCTGAGGCTATAATGGTTGTCACTGTGGGTTAATGTGTATTGCTGCTGTATTTCTCACCGCTAGCCTTCTTAAGTTTCTCAGACACTGAATATTGTCAAATGTACAGGCTTTAATGGTTTTGCAGTTTTTTGTTTTCATATGAGTTTTATTAAAGTTATTTTCCATCTAACTGCATTTTTCTTTTGTAATACATTTTTGTGTGTTTGCGCGGGTGCGAACGTGCGTGTGTGCCCCTTCAATCACTGCAGTGCCAGCGAGTCTGCGTATAAGATGTGGTATATTTGCATAACAACTTGGCAGTGCACAGGGACGAGCACAGATTTGATCCCTGTGGCTATGGCACTGTGATGAATACAGATTGACTCCAGGCCCAGAGAGCCTGCATTCTTTCCACTGTGGTTGTGTGAGTGAAGGAGGGAGAGCACAGTGGGGCCCAGCTCTGCTCTGCTGGAGGGGACCAACATGCCTCTCTACTGATGGCATGTGGTGGTGGTGGTGATGCCATACATGGTGGAGTAGCCAATAACCCTTATTGCCAGGTTATGGATCCTGAATAGAACTTGGTTGTGGGTCAACAGCTACCTGGATTCAATCTGGAGATAGCAGGTCACAGTGCCATGTAGCTGTTAATAACTGCAAATGCCATGATTGATAGGTTGTTGTTTCTCTGCGAAAGGTGTCAGTGGGTATCTTGGCAACCTCCTATGAGCTGTCAAGTTGAACACAAGCTTGTTTTATTGGGTCAAAAGTGATAACTGAAGGGAAAAAAATGCATGTGCAAGTGTGAAAATGAAGTGATATAATTACATACAGCTTGTTCCAAGTCAGCAACACTCATTGACTCAACTACTACATGTGCTGTCATCTTTGATTGCAATGGCTAATTATGGTGCATTTATGGAATAACTACCATTCTATTATTTCCCCAGCACTCTAGCTTGGGTAATAGTTGTTTACTTCAAGAACTCTGAATTAAAAAGGGGAATGGGTGGGTGGATAGCCCCTTCCTCCCCTATTCAATTTTCTTCCTACACAATTTTGTGTGTTTGTCCCCTATTCTCTGTCTGCAGTTGAAATAACTGGTCTTTTATATTGCTCTGTTTCCAGTGGCACTGATGGAGGCCCACTCACTCTGTTTGAATCTTCCTCCGGTACCATATTCACGTCATAACACAGCTGTAGGTCACTCTTGACGTCAGTGAAGGCCAAACAGGTTGTTGTCAGAGGGCCTGTCTATCTTTCTCCTATGTATCCAAACCTTGTTCAAAGTTGACAATCAGGTAAATGACTGTAGTCCGAGCAGACCGTGTTGACCTCCGTGAATACCAAACAGGTCATTAACGGCCTTAAACCCGGACATTAGTGAATGTAACAAGCCAGAGAAGCAGATACTGGGTGTCTAATAATCACAAGCCATGAGATGTGTGTTTGTGGCGTTTGGCCAGTGACTCACGCTTGACACCAACTTCCTTTTCAATGTCCACCACCGTTGAATGGTAATGTGGTTAGAGCCCTCGATCTTGGTCTCCTGGGTACGTAAGAGGCTTGTTTGATATTGAGTGTTTTCCTGCCTTCTGTAGATCTGTGTGCAACGTGTCTGTTATGGTCTATGATAGCCTATCGGGAGGAGGTCAGAGACCTGGCAGTGTGGTGCCAGGACAACAACATCTCCCTCATTGTCATCGAGACGAAGGAGCTGATCGTGGACTACAGGAAACGGATGGTCGAGCGCGCCCCCATCCAAGTTGGGCTGTAGTGGAGCGGGTTGAGAGCTTTAAAAAAAAGCCCTAAATTAAATTTGTCAATCAACTAATACCCTTGTTGATACATGTGGAAGGGTATGGTCCACAAGTTGCGACATTARAAAATGAAGGGTACTGGAATAGAAGGGTATCTATTAGTCAGCAGGTAGCCTGGCGTGTAGGAGCGTTGGGCCAGTTACCGGAAGGTTGCTGGATCGAATCCCGGAGCAGCCAAGGTAAAAATCTGTTCTGCCCTTGACCAAGGCAGTTAACCTCCCGGGGATGTCTATTAAGGCAGCCCCCAGCACCTCTCTGACTCACAGGAGTTGGGTTAAATACGGAAGACACATTTTGGTTGAAAGCAGTCAGTTGTGCAACGGACTAGGTATCCCCTTTTCCCATTGCTATGTTATGACTTCCAGGAATGACCAGCAGAGGGAGCCATGGAAGCTACTTATTTAGTCCTCTTCCAGTAACAGGATAGACTAGACCAGCTCATCACTAAGACAGCAGTTCACATCATGGCAAATCTTATATGCATGTTCATAAATTATGCATGTTCATAAATCATACATTACACATCTATGCGCATGTCATAAACATGACAGAGCATATTCTACATGTTCAGCTGATTAACGCTCTCTTCACTGTGACCTTTATATGTGGGTAATGGTTGTCACCTGCAGCTCCAGAAATGGAGTAATCAATCAGAAGTCCATTAAATCAATGAAACCTCTGAAGCCTGCAGAATAGCAGAGATTGTGCAACCACAATGTTGGTCCCATGTTTCATGAGCTGAAATAAAATATCCCAGAAATGTTCCTTACACATTTGTTTACATCCGGGTTAGTGAGCATTTCTCCTTTGTCAAGTTAATCCATCCAGCTGACAGTTGTGGCATATCAAGAAGCTGATTAAACTGCATGATCATTACACAGGTGTACCTTGTGCTGGGGACAATAAAAGGCCACTAAAATGTGCAGTTGTCTCACAACACAATGCCACAGATGCCTCAAGTTTTGAGGGAGCGTGCAATTGGCATGCTGACTGCAGGAATGTTCACCGGAGCTGTTACCAGAAAATTGAATGTTAATTTATCCACCGTAAGCCGCCTCCAACATTGTTTTAGAGAATTTGTCAGGACGTCCAACCGGCCTCACAACCACAGACCACGTGTCATTTGATTTGATTGATTAGGATCCCCATTAGCCGACGCCAGTGGCAACAGCTAGTCTTTACTGGGGTCGAAGACGTTACGGATAAAATACTTTTACAATTTACATACTTTTAAAAACATGAACATGTATATGTGTGTGTATCTATCTGTTACACACACGTCAGTACATACACACAACAAGTAGGTCACATGTAGGCAAGCGGTTTGCTGACATCAACGTTTTGAACAGAGTTCCCCATGGTGGTGGTGGGGTTATGGTATGGGCAGGCATAAGCTACGGAACACGAACACAATTGCACTTTATCAATTGCAATTTGAATGCTCAGAAGAGACAGCATGACGAGATGCTGAGTCCCATTGTCGTGCCATTCATCATGATAATGCACTGCCCCATGTCGCAAGGATCTGTACACAATTCCTGAAAGCTGAAAATGTCAGTTCTCCATGGCCTGCAGACATGTCACCCATTGAGCATTCTTGGAATGCTCTGGATCGACATGTACGACAGCGTGTTCCAATTCCCGTCAATATCCCGAAACTTCGCACAGCCATTGAAGAGGAATGGGACAACATTCCACAGACCATAATCAACAGCCTGATCAACTCTATGCAAAGGAAATGTTGAGCTGCATGAGGCGAATGTGGTCACACCAAATACTGACTTTCTGATCCACAACGCTATTTAAATGTTTTTAGGTATCTGTGACCAACAGTATATTCAGACCCCTTGACTTTTTCCACATTTTGTTTACGTTACAGCCTTATCAAATTGATTAAATAAAAATTTAATTTACACATAATACCTCACAATGACAAAGCGAAAACAGGTTATTAGAAATTTTTGCAAGTGTATTACGAATAAAAAACATACCTTATTTAATATTCAGACCCTTTGCTATGAGACTCAAAATTGAACTCAGGTGCATCGTGTTTCCATTGATCATCCTTGAGATGTTTCTACAACTTGATTGGAGTCCACCTGTGGTAAATTCAATTGATTGGACATTATTTGGAAAGGCACACACCTCTCTATATAATGTCCCACAGTTGACAGTGCATGTCAGAGCAAATACCAAGCCATGAGGTCGAAGGAATTGTCCGTAGAACTCCGAGACAGGATTGTGTCGAGGCACAGATCTGGGGAAGGTACCAAAACATTTCTGGAGCATTAAAAGTCCCCAAGAACACAGTGGCCTCCATCATTCTCAAATGGAAGAAGTTTGGAATCACCAAGACTCCTAGATGTCAGCTAACAATATGTAGATTGGTAAATTAGTCTAGTCAGCTATTTAAATGTATCTAATCATCTGACCATGAAGGGCAAGTGCCTAGGGGCCCTGACCTCTAGGGTGCCCCCATTGACTTTGGTAGTCCCTCTAATCCAGATGTCATACTAACATGGCATAAGTCATGGTAAAATGTGTAGAATTGCAGGAAATTTGCTTAAAACGGCAAAAAATTATCTCCACTATGGCAAGAAATGTAGAATTGCACGATATTGGCTGTAAAACTGCAAATGTTTCTCTCCGCCGCATGGCAAAAAGTGTAGAATTGAATAAAACTTGCTTTAAAACTGCAACAGAGGGGGACCACTAAAATATTTTACCCTCGAGGTTGGGCCCCAAAACAAAATCTGGCTTCAGCCTCCAAAAAGCTTGTGCCGGACTTGCATGTAGACCTAATACACTCACAATTTCAGGTTCATTTAGAAACCTCAAAGTAAGTCCTTTTTATAGTGTTCTCATTGTAGGCTACTGTGGACATCTCATCAAATAAAATGTAATTTGTCCCGTGTCGAATACAACAGGTGTAGTAGACCTTACAGCACAAGCCCTTAACCAACAATGCAGTTCAATAAATTGAGTTAAGAAAATATTTTTTTTAAATAAACTAAAGTAAAACATTTTTTTATAAGTAACACAAGAAAATGACATATCAGTAATGAGGCTATATACAGGGGGTACCGGTATCCAGTCAATGTGCGGGGGTAAAGGTTGGTCAAGGTCACTTGTAAAGTGACTATGCATAGATAATAAACAGCGAGTAGCAGCAGTGTAAAAACAAAGGCGGGGGGTGGTGTTAATGTAAATAGTCCAGGTGGCCACTTAATTAATTGTTCAGTAGTCTTATGGCTTGGGGGTAGAAGCTGTTAAAGAGCCTTTTGGTCCTAGACTTGGCACTCCAGTACTGCTGGCCGTGCGCTAGCAGAGAGAACAGTCTATGACTTGGGTGACTGGAGTCTTTGACAGGTTTTTGGGGTCTTCCTCTGAAACCGCCTAGTATTTACAGGACCAGTCAAAAGTTTGGACACACCTACTCATTCCAGGTTTTTTCTTTATTTTTTAAACTATTTTCTACATTGTAGAATAATAGTGACGACATCAAAACTATGAAATAACACGTTATTATATATTTTTTTTATTTAACATTTATTTAACTAGACAAATAAGTTAAGAACAAATTCTTATTTACAATGAAGGCCTACTCCGGCCAAACCCAGACGACGCTGGGCCAATTGTGCTCCGCCCTATGGGACTCCCAATCGTGGCCGGATGTGATACAGCCTGGAATCACGTAGTAACCAAAAAATTGTTAAACAAGTCAAAATAAGTTAAAGGAAAAATTAATATATTTTATATTTGAGATTCTAAGAATTAGCCACCCTTTACCTTGATGACAGCTTTGCACACTCTTGGAATTCTCTCAACCAGCTTCATGAGGTAGTCACCTGGAATATATTTCAATTAACAGGTGTGCCTTCTTAAAAGTTAATTTGTGGAAATTCTTTCCTTCTTAATGCGTTTGAGACAATCAGTTGTGTTGTGACAAGGTTGGGGTGGTATACAGACGATAGCCCTATTTGGTAAAAGACCGAGTCCATGTTATGGCAAGAACAGCTCAAATAAGCAAAGAGAAGCATCAGTCCATCATTACTTTAAGACATGAAGGTGAGTCAACGCAGAACATTTCAAGAACTTTGAAAGTTTCTTCAAGTGCAGTCGCAAAAACCATCAAGCGCTATGTTGAAACTGGCTCGAATGAGGACCGCCACAGGAAAAGAAGACCCAGAGTTACCTCTTTTGCAGAGGATAAGTTCATTAGAGTTACCAGCCTCAGAAATTGCAGCCCAAATAAATGCTTCACAGAGTTCAATTAACAGACACATCTCAACATCAACTATTCAGAGGAGACTGCGTGAATCAGGCCTTCATGGTCGAATTGCTGCAAAGAAACCACTACTTAAGGACACCGAAAAGTAGAAGAGACAAGCTTGGGCAAAGAAACATGAGCAATGGACAATAGACCAGTGGAAATCTGTCGTTTCGATTTTTTTGGTTTCCAACCGCTGTGTCTGAGACGCAGAGTAGGTGAATGGATGATCTCTGCATGTGTGGTTCCCACCGTAAAGCATGGAGGAGGAGGTGTGATGGTGTGGGGTTCTTTGCTGGTGACACTGTCAGGGATTCATTTTGAATTCAAGGCACACTTAACCAGCATGGCTACCACAGCATTCTGCAGCGATACGCCATCCCATCTGGTTTGGGCTTAGTGGGACTATCATATGTTTTCAACGGACAATGACCACACACCTCCAGGCTGTGTAAGGGCTATTGACCAATAAGGAGAGCAATGGAGTGCTGCATCAGATGACCTGGCCTCCACAATCACCCGAAGTCAACCCAATTTAGATGGTTTGGGATGAGTTGGACGGCATAGTGAAGGAAAGCAGCCACAAGTGCTCAGCACATGTGGGAAGTCTTTCAAGGCAGTTGGAAAAGCATTCCAGGTGAAGCTGGTTGAGAGAATGCCAAAAATGTGCAAAGCTGTCATCAAGGCAAAGGGTGGCTACTTTGAAGCATCTAAAATATAAATATATGTTGATTTGTTTTCAAACTTTTTTTGGTTACTACATGATTCCATTAGTGTTATTTCATGGTTTCATGTCTTCACTATTATTCTACAATGTAGAAAATAGTCAAATAAGAAAAACCCTTGAATGAGTAGGTGAGTCCAAACTTTTGACTGGTACTGTAGGTCCTGGATTTCAGGAGGCTTGGCCCCAGTGATGTACTGGGCTGTTCAGCGCTCCTTTTCTTATATCCATGATCAGCTAATTTGTCTTGCTCACATTGAGGGAGAGGTTGTTGTCCTGGCACCACACTGCCAGGTCTCTGACCTCCTCCTATAGGCTGTCTCATCCTTGTCAGTGATCAGGCCTGCCACTGTTGTGTTGTCAGCTAACTTAATGATGGTGTTGGAGTCATGCTTGGCCACGCAGTCGTGGATTAACAGGTGTACAGGAGAGTACTATGCATACACCCTGAGGGGCCCATTGTTGAGTATCAGTGTGGCAGATGTGTGTTGCCTACCCTTACCACCTGGAGGCGGCCCGTCAAGGATCCAGTTGCAGAGCGAGGTGTTTAGTCGAGGGTCCTTAGCTTAGTGATGAACTTTGTGGGTACTATGGTGTTGAAAGCTGAGCTGTAGTCAATGAACAGCATTCTCACATAGGTGTTCTTTTGTCCAGGTGTGAAAGGGCAGTGTGGAGTGAGATTCACATTGCGTCATCTGTGGATCTGTTGGGCGGTATGTGAATTGGAGTGGGTAGGTGTGTTGTCGCATCATGGTGTTGATGTGAGCCATGACCAGCTTTTCAAAGCATTCATGGCTACCAACGTGAGTTTTACTGTGCGGTAATCATTTAGGCAGGTTACCTTCGCTATCTTGGGCAAAGGGACATGGTGGTCTGTTTGAAAATGTCAGTGAAGACACTTGACAGATGGTCTGCGCATGCTTTGAGTACATGTCCTGCTAATCCGTCTGGCTTTGTGAATGTTGACCTTTTTAAAGGTCTTGCTCACATCGGCTACAGAGAGCGTGATCACGCAGTCGTCCGGAACAGCGTGCTCTCTGCATGCTTCAGTGTTGCTGCCTCCAAGCGAGCATTAAAGGCATTTAGCTCATCTGGTAGGCTCGCATCACGGGCAGCTCGTGACTAGGATTCCCTTTGTAGTCCATAATAGTTTTCAAGCCCTTCCACATCCGACCAGCTCAGAGCCGTCCCTGAACAAAGGGGGGTAAACAAAGTAACAGTCAGTATCTGGTGTGGCCACCAGCTGCATTAAGTACTGCAGTGCATCTCCTCCTTGTGGACTGTACCAGATTTGCCCGTTCTTGCTGTGAGATGTTACCCCACTCTTCCACCAAGGCACCTGCAAGTTCCCAAACATTTCTGGGGGAATGGCCCTAGCCCTCACCCTCCGATCCAACGGGCCAGACATGCTCAATGGGATGAGATCGGGCTCGTCGATGGCCATGGCAGAACACCGACATTCCTGTCTTGCAGGAAATCACACAGAACGGCAGTATGGCTGGTGGCATTGTCATGCTGGAGGGTCATGTCAGGATGAGCCTGCAGGAAGGGTACCACATGAGGGAGGAGGATGTCTTCCCTGTAACGCACAGCATTGAGTTTGCCGTCAATGACAACAAGCTCAGTCCGATGATGCTGTGACACACCGCCCCAGACCATGACGGACCCTCCACCTCCAAATCGATCCCGCTCCAGAGTACAGGTATCGGTGTAATGGTCATTCCTTCGACGATAAACATGAATCCGACCATCACCCCTGGTGGAGCATAACGGCGACTCCTCAGTGAAGAGCACTTTTTGCCAGTCCTGTCTGGTCCAGCGACGGTGGGTTGTGCCTATAGGTGACGTTGTTGCGGTGATGTCTGGTGAGGACCTGCCTTAACAGGCCTACAAGCCTAAGTCCATCCTCTCTCAGCCTATTGCGGAAAGTCTGAGCACTGACGGAGGGATTGTGTGTTCCTGGTGTAACTCGGGCAGTTGTTGTTGCCATCCTGTAGCTGTCCCGCAGGTGTGATGTTCAGATGTACCGATCCTGTGCAGGTGTTGTTACACGTGGTCTGCCACTGCGAGATGATCAGCTGTCCATCCTGTCTCCCTCTTACACCTGCATTGCTTGCTGTTTGGGGTTTTAGGCTGAGTTTCTGTACAGCACTTCGAGATATTAGCTGATGTACGAAGGGCTATATAAAATAAACTTGATTTGATTTAGGCGTTCACAGTACGGACATTGCTATTTATTGCCCTGGCCACATCTGCAGTCCTTATGCCTCCTTGCAGCATGCCTAAGGCACGTTCATGCAGATGAGCAGGGACCTGGGCATCTTTCTTTTTGTGTTTTTCAGAGTCAGTAGAAAGGGCTCTTTAGTGTCCTACGTTTTTATAACTGCGACCTTAATTGCCTACCGTCTGTAAGCTGTTTGTCACGATCGTCAATGGGAGAGAGAGAGGACCAAGGCGCAGCGTGTGGAAATACATCTTCTCTTTATTAGAAGAAGGACAACGAAACAAAACAACAACAGACGAACGTGAAGCTATCAAAGACTAAGTGCAAACATGCAACATAGACACAGACAATTACCCACAAAACCCCAATGCCTATGACTGCCTTAAATATGGCTCTCAATCAGAGACAATGAACCACAGCTGCCTCTAATTGAGACACAATCTAGGCAGCCATAGACATAACTAGACAACTACACTAGACACTGCAAAAACACATACATTCCCCATGTCACACCCTGACCTAACTAAAAAACATAAAGAAAACAAAGAATACTAAGGCCAGGGCGTGACACTGTTAGTGTCTTAACAACCGTTCCACAGGTGCATGTTCATTAATTGTTTATGGTTCATTGAACAAGCATGGGAAACAGTGTTTAAACCCTTTACAATGAAGATCTGTGAAGTTATTTAGATGTTTACGAATTRTCTTTGAAAGACAGGGTCCTGAAAAGGGGACATTTCTTTTTTTGCTGAGTTTTGTAAAGTTAAAGTTATCAAAAATATAAACAGTAAAGTACAGATACCCAAAACAACTACTTAAGTAGTATTTTAAAGTATTTTTCCTACTTTTAAGTACTTTACACCACTGCACACAACCAAATGAAAAAGTGTATTACGTTCCTTTGCCAACCCATGTGGGATATGCTGCCTGCAACACATTTCAACAAAGAACAAATTGTACTGTTTGTACAATTTGCTCCCACTCAAAAATGAGTTTTTTTTTTTAAATCAATGACTATGGCACATTAGTCCCAGTGACGTCTCTTCTCTCAGGGAAAAGTGTGTTGTTGCCAGCCAAAATGTCTTTACTTTCCCTTACTTGTTCCATAGAACACTTGAAACTCAGTCACTTGAAGCTCCACAAAATAATCAATCTCCTGTAGTCGGTACAGGTTGAAGAGCACTTTAGTGAGGGAACATAATGTGTTCTTACACAGACAGACAGACAGACYGTACGTCAATTTCAGATACAGACAGAGGAGTACCCTTGACCTTTCTGATAATGACCACCAAATCAGCAAATGTTCAGACCATTCTGAAACAGACCGATTCATCTTTTTGGGGAGGTTTATTTGTTTGTATGTTTTTTTGCCAATAGCACATTTTTACAATTACAGTACAATTAATGCAATGTTATAGCCAGGTTCAGGATATTTTTATTTATTTATATTTATTATGTTTAGTTTTTTTCCCAATAGGATATTTTGCTGTGGCTGTCTCTCTCATCACAGGGAAGATAGTGTACATCTCGGACCAGGCGGCGACCATCTTGCACTGCAATCGGGAGCGGTTCACCAACGTTAAGTTTGTAGAGTTCCTGAACCCTCAGGATGTCAATGTGTTCTACAGCTTCACCACACCCTACAATCTGCCCTCCTGGAGCATGTGCACTGGAACAGGTACCTATGTCCCTTCTATACACTCAACGATACAAGCTGTTACTACAGTACCCACGCATATGCATGATGAAGCACATCTACAGGCATATCCAGTGGATATTGATGAGCAGCAGGTAGGCTGTTGGAAATAGACTCAACTGGATTAATCTGGCTGCTTGGATATATATATATATAACTCTCTCTTGCTCTCTCTCAGAATCAGCTCCCACGGAGTGCAGGCTGGAGAAATCCTTCTTCTGCCGCATCAGTTGAGCAGGAAACCATCGATCATAAGGGGGAGGATTAGAGTGGTAGGGAGAGAGGAGAGATGAGATTAGGGAGTCAGTTTTGGACTTTTATCACCACCTAGTGGTTAGTGACTCTACTAAGGAGTTCTGTATGATGTAAAGAAGCAATTTAGTGTTGAACAGGGGGAGGTAGCGTTGGTATGTATGTATGTTGTGACTCCATGCTCTGTGTGTGTGGTGCATAGTGGTGGAAGGGGGAGAGGAGGGAGCCTGCAGTACTTCCCTTTCCGTATCACCCCCTACCTGTTGAAGGTCCAGGATGCTGAGTTGGCTGAGGAAAAGTCCTGCTGCCTGCTACTGGCTGAGGAACAGTCCTGCTGCCTGCTACTGGCTGAGGAACAGTCCTGCTGCCTGCTACTGGCTGAGGAACAGTCCTGCTGCCTGCTACTGGCTGAGAGGGTACGGTCGGGCTACGATGGTAAGACACACACAGACATCAGTCTCTCTGTGATCTCAATGTCTCTCTCAGCACTATCGAACAGTGAGTCTGATACACACACTAGAATGCACACATACATTCAATCCTAATGCCCATTTACAGCCCAACACACACACACTCAACACAATCTGTCTCTTTCACATAATTTCTAACTGTTTCTGTTTTCCTTCCCAGACTCCAGGATCCCTTCTGACAAGCGCATCTTCACCACGACACACACACCCAGCTGTGTGTTCCAGGACATAGATGAGAGGTGAGGTCATTAACATTTATACACAACACCTCATCTGTTTATGTGCAAGGCTCAAGAAAAAATGGCGCCAGAGAAGATGGCTAACGTTTTACGTGTTCCCAACCGATTGTGTTCTTTTGTTTGTTTGTTAATAACTTACTTTTTAACTTATTTTGTACATAATGTTGCCACTACCGTCTCTTATGACCGAAAATAACTTCTGGACACCAGGACTACAATTACTCACCACGGACTAGCAGAATCCTTTTTTTCCCTTAAAGAGTCTGAAGAGCCCGACGCGAATGATATACTGCTTTCTCGGGAACAGGCACAGATTCCTGTGATTTGCGTGAAGAGGAGGCAGAGGAAAAGGGGCCAGAGGGCGGGCTGCCTGCCTTCTGAGAATTCGTAGGTGATTGAATAAACCTCCACTTCCATCCATTCTGCTAGCAATCTTTGGATAATAAAATCGATGACCTACACGGAAGATTAAACTACCAACGGGGAATTCAAAACTGTAATATCTTATGCTTCACGGAGTTGTGGCTGAACGATGACACTATCAACATACATCTGGCTGGTTATACGCTGTACCAGCAGGGTAGAACAGTGGCGTCTGGTAAGACAAAGTGTGGCGGACTATGTATTTTTGTAAATAACAGTTTGTGCACGATATCTAAGGAAGTCTCGAGCAATGGCTCGCCTGAGGTAGAGTATCTCATGATAAGCTGTAGACCACACTATCTACCTAGAGAGTTTTCATCTGTATTTTTCGTAGCTGTTTACATACCACCACAGACTGAGGCTAGCACTAAGACAGCATTGAATGAGCTGTATTCCACCATAAGCAAACAAGAAAACGCTCACCCAGAGGCGGCGCTCCTAGTAGCCGTGGACTTTAATGCAGGGAAACTTAAATCCGTTTAACCACATTTCTATCAGCATGTTAAATGTGCAACCAGAGGGATAAATCATTTGGACCACCTTTACTCCACACACAGAGACACATACAAAGCTCTCCCCTGCCCTCCATTTGGCAAATCTGACCATAATTCTATCCTCCTGATTCCTCTTTACAAACACAAATTAAAGCAGGAAGCAGCAGTGACTAGATCAATAAAAAAGTGGTCAGCTGAAGCAGATGCTAAGCTACAGGACTATTTTGTCAGCACAGACTGGAATATGTTCCGGGATTCCTCCGATGGCATTGAGGAGTACACCACATCAGTAATTCGCTTCATTAATAAGTGTATTGATGACGTCGTCCCCACAGTGACCGTACGTACATACCCCAACCAGAAGCCATGGATTACAGGCAACATCCGCACTGAGCTAAAGGCTAGAGCTGCYACTTTCAAGGAGCGGCACTTTAACCCGCTATGCCCTCTGACGAACCAACAAACAGGCAAAGCGTCAATACAGAACTAAGATCGAATCGTACTACACCGGCTCTGACGCTCGTCGGATGTGGCAGCGCTTGCAAAATATTACAGACTACAAAGGGAAGCACAGCCAAGAGCTGCCCAGTGACACGAGCCTACCAGACGAGCTAAACTATCTCATCATGTCCATCTAGTGTGGAGGTTGACGGGAGAACAATAACAAAACCAGCTGATATTGCCAATCATTTTGCTGATTTTTTTACAAAGAAAATTAATTTACTGAGCGATAATGTAAACACCCAATCTTCCAAACTAGCTATTGTCCAATGGATTGATGATCATATTATGAGCAAAGGAACCTGCTCTTTTAGTCTACAAATGGTGTCAGTAGAGGAGATGTTAAACCCATTATTGTGAATAGACMAATATGGGAGTACATGGAAAAGAATGATCTGATTACATCCAATCAGCATGGTTATCGCAAAAAKCATTCCACTACCACTGCATTGGTTGACATGACTGACCAGTGGCTCAATGCTATGGATAAAGACAGGTTTGTGGGTGTACTATTTTTTGATTTTAGTGCAGCATTTGATAAGGGGATCATGAAATAATTTTGACAAAATGATTGCATTATGGGTTTAAGGAGKYAGCATTGTAATCATATCTAACTGACAAGAAACAGTCATGCTTTAAACTGTGGAATACTGCAGGGAAGCCACTTCTTTACTTAATATATACCAATGACCTTCCTTATGCCTTAACTCAAGCTACTATATTTGCAGATGATACTACAATTTATACAGCAAGACAATCGGTTCAACAGGTACAGCAAGCTCTAGAAGTTGATCTGGGAAATATCAGGGAGTGGGTTTGCCGGAACAAACTTCTTTTGAACACCAAGAAAACCAAGGTTACATTGGTCTGTTCCACCAGGAAAATGCCAACACAGCATGGGATACAATTATGTATGGGAGGAGTATTAATTGAGGAAGTGGCAGAAACCAAACTACCCAGGGTGCAGTTTGACAACTGCTTACCGTTGTCTCAAATAACTAATCTATGTAAAAAAAWWAATAATAATAATTAACTGCATGCATGATCAGAAAGATAGCTAAATATTTACCGGGAAAGATTATTAAGCAAACAATCCAATAATTAATGGGAGTCAGGTGAACTACGGTTCTGTGGTCAAACAACCGAAGCATTAATTGGGAGTCAGGTGAACTACTGTTCTGTGGTCAAACAACCCAAGCATTAATTGAGAGTCAGGTGAACTACTGTTCTGTGGTCTGGGGAAATGCATCAGCAAGTGAAGTTAGGAGGCTGCAGATTGCACAGAACAAAGCAGTAAGGATTTCTTAAAGGTGGAAATATGGTTCTTCTGTTGTAGTCATGCTCAATGCTCTTGGTTGGTCATCAATCAACAAGACACAGGTCTCAACGTCAACAGTGACGAAGCGACTCCGGGATGCTGGCCTTCTAGTTCCTCTGTCCAGTGTCTGTGTTCTTTTGCCCATCTTTATCTTTTCTTTTTATTGGCCAGTCTGAGATAGGGCTTTTTCTTTGCAACTCTGCCTAGAATGCCAGCATCCCGGAGTCGCCTCTTCACTGTTGACATTGAGACTGGTGTTTTGCTGGTACTATTTAATGACGCTTCCAGTTGAGGACATGTGTCATGTCTGTTTCTCAAACTAGACACTCTAATGTACTCGTCCTCTTGCTCAGTTGTTCACCGAGGCCTCCCACTTCTCTTTCTATTCTGGTTAGAGCCAGTTTGCGCTGTTCTGTGAAGGCAGTAGTACACAGCGTTGTACCAGATCTTCAGTTTCTTGGCAATTTCTCGCATGGAATAGCCTTCATTTCTCAGAACAAGAATAGACTGACAAGTTTCAGAAGGACGTTCTTTGTTTCTGGCCATTTCGAGCCCATAATCGAACCCACAAATGCTGATGCTCCAGATAATCAACTAGTCTAAAGAAGGCCAGTTTTATTGCTTCTTTAACCAGAACAACAGTTTTCAGCAGTGCTAACATAATTGCGAAAGGGTTTTCTAATGATCAATTAGCCTTTTTAAAATGATAAACTTGGATTAGCTAACACAACGTGCCATTGGAATACAGGAGTGATGGTTGCTGATAATGGGCCTCTGTACGCCTATGTAGATATTCCATAAGAAATCAGCCGTTTCCAGCTACAATAGTCATTTACAACATTAACAATGTCTACACTATATTTCTGATCAATTTGATGTTATTTTAGTGGACAAAAAATGTGCTTTTCTTTCAATAATTTAGAACCATTTAAATATAATAAATTGGAAGGTTGTGCAGGACTATGGTAGATGAAGGAATCAATCTGTCTTTTTAGACTGTTAGAGTATTTATCTGGTCAATATGTCAGTGTATTATGTCTGTTAGTAACAGTGTGTTATATGTTAAAATGTGATCGTATTATAAATTGTACTTTAATGTTTAAGGACTCTTGGAAGATTAGTCCAAATTAGGATGAAAAAGAGATCCTAATAAAATCACATCTGTGTGTTTCTATAACAACACTCTCTTGTCCTCCTACAGCCGGTCCACAACATGGGCTCCAGTGGTTACGGTAGCCATGGCAGCAACAGTTCCCACGGGAATGGGAAAACCATTGAGAACAGGAATGTGGTTGATGAACCAATCCAAGCCGGTGAGTTGGTACCACTCTCTGCATTTCTTCTGGTTGTCTTCAGTATTCTAAATCATTGTCTTGTTATTTTCTCAGCTAGATCACTTGCTCTGTCTCTCTTCCCCACTCACACCATCTCTCTCTCTCTCTCACTCTCTCTCTCTGTGTCTTACAGAGGACATTCCAGGAGATCTGTAAAAGGATCCACATGTTGAAGAGTCAGGACCAGCAGGTCTACTTTCCCTCTCCCTCCAAACCTGAATCCAGGGAAACCACAGACAGTAAGTGGTCTTTCTGTGTGTTGGGAAATATTGACCTTTTTTAGTTTGTAAATGTGTGTTTGTCTGTGAGAGTGTGTGTTTGCTGACAGATGCGTCTCCAGCAGGAGCACAGCAGCAAAGGAGTCCTGTGCCGTTCCTGAAGGACTCAGCGGTGCCCCCTCTGCTTGTCAAGGACAGTACTGCTATTGCTGCTGCCAGTGTGGAAGAGCTCACCTGTAATGACCAGACTGTCTACTCCTACCAGCAGATCAGCTGTCTGGACAGTGTCATCAGGTATCTGGAGAGCTGTATCACCCCCGTCACGGTGAAAAGGAAGTACCAGTTCTCCTCCTACACCGCATTCTCCATGCATGCTTCAAGGTGGGAACTACACATGCAGAGATCATCCGTTCACCTACTCTGCATCTCACAAAGACACGGCGGTCTCAAATTTGGACTCATCAGAAGTGACTAAAGATAATAACAGAGACTAGCAGCAGTGTAAAAGAGGGGGGAGGGCAGGCAATTCAAATTGTCTAGGTAGCCATTTGATTAAATGTTCAGGAGTCTTATGACTTGGGGGTAGAAGCTGTTAAGGAGCCTCTTGGACCTAGACTTGGCGCTCTGTTACCGTTTKCCATGCGGTAGCAGAGAGAACAGTCTATGACTAGGGTGGCTGGAGTCTAGCAATTTTTAGGACCTACCTCTGACACCGCCTGGTATAGAGGTCCTGGATGGCAAGAAGCTTGGCCCCAGTGATTTTTTTATTTTTTTATTTCAACTTTATTTAACCAGGTAGGCCAGTTGAGAACAAGTTCTCATTTACAACTGCAAGCTGGCCAAGATAAAGCAAAGCAGTGCGACAAAAACAACAACACAGAGTTACACATAAACAAACATACAGTCAATAACACAATAGAAAAATATATGTACAGTGTGTGCAAACGTAGAAGAGTAGGGAGGTAAGGCAATAAATAGGCAATGGAGGCGAAATAATTACAATTTAGCATTAACATTGGAGTGATAGATGTGCAGATGATGATGTGCAACTTGAGATACTGGGGTGAAAAAGAGCAAGAGGATAAGTAACAATATGGGGATGAGGTAGTTGGGTGTGCTATTTACAGATTGGCTGTGTCCAGGTACAGTGATCGGTAAGCTGCTCTGACAGCTGATGTGTAGCTCCCTCCAGTAACCACGAGCACAACCGTTCCTTGATTTTAACTGGAGGCTTTATTCTGTAGATTTAGTCAGAATTATCACCTTCCGTGAGAACTATAAAGTAAATGAAAAATACAGTTAAGCACACTCTTACAACCTTATCTTACGAGTGACTTATTAGCTTGGTATAACTCTGAAGTGCTTACATACATAAACAGTTTAGCCGGCGCTATAACAGTATCAGATTAAACACATGAATAAAGGAAAAATACCTAATTGGCTGCTTATTACAGAAGGGAGGAAATCAAACTTCACACTTATTATTCCTGGCATGAATTCACGCTTCATCCTTAATTATTATAACGTTACCATCCTAACATACACGCTTCAACCTTTATGAACTACACCCGATGACATGAAAACTTAGCTAACACAGCGCGGGATTGCCTTCCCTCCAAAAGTGTGTTGCTACAATAAGGATCCCCGTTACAACAGTTATTAGCTACGTAGTTCCGCTTGTCTTATTTCCCCCGCAAAGCGGACACGTAAACAATTCAAACACAAAACAACGACATAACCTGTAAGTCTCACTGTCAGTTACATGATGTTTAAAGTTAGAGACAGAGATATAAGACTCCAGCTTCAGTGATTT
This sequence comes from Salvelinus sp. IW2-2015, assembly GCF_002910315.2. Classification (NCBI taxonomy): domain Eukaryota; kingdom Metazoa; phylum Chordata; class Actinopteri; order Salmoniformes; family Salmonidae; genus Salvelinus; species Salvelinus sp. IW2-2015. The sequence continues at coordinate 26,669,863 of NC_036841.1, read as the reverse complement.
TTGCAATTCGTTCCAGTCATTGGCAGCAGAGAACTGGAAGTAAAGGCGACCAGAGGAAGTGTTGGCTTTGGGGGTGACCAGTGAAATATACCTACTGGAGCGTGTGCTACGGGTGGGTGTTGCTATGGTGACCAGTGAGCTGAGGTTAGGCAGGGCTTTACCTAGCATATACTTATAGATGACCTGGAGCGAGTGGGTTTGGCGACAAATATGTAGTGAGGGCCAGCCAACGAGAGCATGCAGGTCGCAGTGGTGGGTAGTATATGGGGCTTTGGTGACAAAACGGATGGCACTGTGATAGACTGCATCCAATTTGCAGAGTAGAGTGTTGGAGGCTATTTTGTAAATGACATCGCCGAAGTTAAGGATCGGTAGGATAGTCATTTTTCGAGGGTATGTTTGGCAGCATGAGTAAAGGATGCTTTGTTGCGAAATAGGAAACGGATTCTAGATTTAACTTTGGATTGGAGATGCTTAATGTGAGTCTGGAAGGAGAGTTTACAGTCTAGCCAGACACCTAGGTATTTGTAGTTGTCCACATATTCTAAGTCAGAACCGTCCAGAGTAGTGATGCTAGTCGGGCGGGCGGGTGCGGGCAGCGATCGGTTGAAGAGCATGCATTTTGTTTTACTAGCATTTAAGAGCAGTTGGAGGCCACGGAAGAGTGTTGTATGGCGTTGAAGCTCGTTTGGAGGTTTGTTAATGCAGTGTCCAAAGAAGGGCCAGAAGTATACAGAATGGTGTCGTCTGCGTAGAGGTGGATCAAAGAATTACCCGCAGCAAGAGCGACATCATTGATATATACAGAGAAAAGAGTCCGCCTGAGAATTGAACCCTGTGGCATCCCCATAGAGCCTGCCAGAGGYCCRGACAACARRCCCTCCGATTTGACACACTGAACTCTATCTGAGAAGTAGTTAGTGAACCAGGCGAGGCAGTCATTTGAGAATCCAAGGCAGTTGAGTCTGCCGATAAGAATACAGTGATTGACGGAGTCGAAAGCCTTGGCCAGGTCGATGAAGATGGCTGCACAGTACTGTCTCTTATCGATGGCGGTTATGATATCGTTTAGTACCTTGAGCGTGGCTGAGGGTGCACCCGTGACCAGCTCTGAAACCAGATTGCATAGCGGAGAAGGTACGGTGGGATTCGAATTGGTCGGTGATCTGTTTGTTCACTTGGCTTTCGAAGACTTTAGAAAGGCAGGGCAGGATGGATATAGGTCTGTAACAGTTTGGGTCTAGAGTGTCTCCCCCTTCGAAAAGGGGGATGACTGCAGCCGCTTTCCAATCTTTAGGAATCTCGGACGATATGAAAGAGAGGTTGAACGGAATAGTAATAGGGTTTGCAACAATGGTGTGGATCATTTTAGGAAGACAGGRTCCAGATTGTCTAGCCTAGCTGATTTGTAGGGATCCAGATTTTGCAGCTCTTTCAGAGCATCAGCTGTCTGGATGAAGGAGAAGCTGGGGGGCTTGGGCCAGTTGCTGCGGGGCGTGCAGAGTTGTTGGCCGGGGTTGAGGTAGCCAAGTGGAAAGCATGGCCAGCCATAGAAGAATGCTTATTGAAATTCTCGATTATCGTGGATTTATCAGTGGTGACAGTGTTTCCTAGTCTCAGTGCAGTGGGCAGCTGGGAGGAGGTGCTCTTATTCTCCATGGACTTTACAGTGTCCCAAAACTTTTTGAAATTAGTGCTGCAGGATGCAAATTTCTATTTGAAAAAGTTAGCCTTTGCTTTCCTAACTGACTGTGTATATTGGTTCCTGACTTCCCTGAAAAGTTGCATATCGTGGGGACTATACGATGCTGGTGCAGTACAGGTGTTTTTGTGTTGTCAAGGGCAGTCAAGTCTGGAGTGAACCAAGGTCTATATCTGTTCTTAGTTCTACATTTTTTAAAAAGGGGCATGCTTATTGAAGATGGTGAGGAAAGCACTTTTAAAGAACAACCAGGCATCCTCAACTGACGGAATGAGGTCAGTATCTTTCCAGGATACCCTGGCCAGGTCGATTAGAAAGGCCTGCTCGCTAAAGTGTTTTAGGGAGCGTTTGACGGTGATGAGGGGTGGTCGTTTGACCGCGGACCCATAACAGACGCAGGCAATGAGGCAGTGATCGCTGAGATCCTGGTTGAAAACAGCAGAGGTGTATTTAGAGGGCAACAGCCTGGCCTTGCTGCTATTCCAGTTTCAGCTGTTCTGCCTGCGGTTATGGAACCCCTACCTGTCACAGACCTGCTGTTTTCAACTCTTAATGATCGGCTATGAAAAGCCAACTGATATTTATTCCTGATTATTATTTGACCATGCTTGTCATTTATGAACATTTTGAAAATCTTGGCTCTCTCTAATTCTCTCCTTCTCTCTTTCTTTCTCTCTCTCGGAGGACCTGAGCCCTAGGACCATACGTCAGGACTACCGGGCATGATGACTCCTTGCTGTCCCCAGTCCACCTGGCCTTGCTGCTATTCCAGTTTCAACTGTTCTGCCTGCGGTTATGGAACCCCTACCTGTCACAGACCTGCTGTTTTCAACTCTTAATGATCGGCTATGAAAAGCCAACTGATATTTATTCCTGATTATTATTTGACCATGCTTGTCATTTATGAACATTTTGAACATCTTGGCATAGTTCTGTTATAATCTCCACCCGGCACAGCCAGAAGAGGACTGGCCACCCCTCATAGCCTGGTTCCTCTCTAGGTTTCTTCCTAGGTTTTGGCCTTTCTAGGGAGTTTTTCCTAGCCACCGTGCTTCTACACCTGCATTGCTTGCTGTTTGGGGTTTTAGGCTGGGTTTCTGTACAGCACTTCGAGATATTAGCTGATGTACGAAGGGCTATATAAAATAAACTTGATTTGATTTGATTTGAAGTTGGCCAGGATGATATCTGGAGGTGCCCATATTTACAGATTTGGGGTTGTACCTGGTAGGTTCCTTGGTAATTTGTGTGAGATTGAGGGCATCTAGTTTAGATTGTAGGACGGCCGGGGTGTTAAGCTGAGTTGAGATCGTTTCTGCTGTAAAGTTATGAATCTTGTTGCACCTTGCATCTGTCCGTCATCGCAGCAGTGAGCTGGTCCATTTTTAGCCCAGTGGGTCTGTCTAACCTGGGTGTTTTTCCTCAACATTTTCATTATCTGGCAAAAAATTGGGTCCTCAATAGTAAAAATGTGCCTGTGTGGGGGCCTCACARGAAAAATTTGGCCGCATGTTAGAAAAGGCCAGGGCCGATTTCTGGTCCCAGTCCGCCCCTGGCAGTCATACTTGAACAACAGTGACAATCAGACAGTATAAATATCTACTTACTACAGATGTTTTATTTTTCTTTCAAACAAAGCCAAATCAATGAATTCTTCCAGACTCTGCAGTCTCACGCTCTCTTGCATATGTAAGGTACTGCAGGTTGTTCCTCATAAGTTATCAAAGTTACACCATTCTCTTTTTCAGTTTGTGAATGTCCTGTGTAACAGGCTGTGAATGTAGTAGTCTATTGTCTTTAGGTTTTACCTATAGGAGATTATGTGGACATGGCTTAGACAATGGACAGTCACCTACATAGTTCCGTTGGTTTGAAGGAATGGATGCCATTTTAAACTAGTCATTTATCGTTTTTTCCAAGAGTAAGGCAGCTCAGTGGAGCAACAATCTTTATAAAACTGAGTTCCTATACCTCTGCGTTGTTAGTTAGCGTATTTCCTATGGACACATGCACAGTGCAAATACTGTAATTTTCTATTTTTTCATGTATAAATTTGAAATGCTGTTTTAAACCTTTACGTGTAAGTACTAGGGAGACTGTATTTTCCTCCGTGCTGTTAATGGGAGGTGTGACGCCAGCACTGAATAAACAGGATATTGGGAACCAAACCAGCTCTATATACAGTGCACAGGGATCCATGTCAATGCTGCTGGACATAAACCATATAGCACCATGGGTTATGAATGCATAGGAAACTGCCGGGACCAATAGCATTATCAAATCCCATTTTATTTGTCACGTGCTGAATACAACAGGTGTAGACTTTAACATGATATAATTACTCACGAGCTCTTTCCCAACAATATAGAGTTGAGAAGTAATAAAAGAACAAAAAAAAAGGAAATGGTAACACAATCACAAGGTTATATACAAGGAGTACCGGTACAGAGTCAATGTGCAAGGGTACGGGGTAGTTGAGGTAATATGTACATGAAGGTAGTGGTAAAAGGAACTAGGCAATCGGGATAGATAATAAACAGAGTAGCATCAGCGTGTGTGCGTATCTATTGTATATGTGTGTTGTAGTCTCAGTGTAGCATGTGTGAGTGTGTGGGTAGAGTCCAGTGAGTGTGCACAGAACCAGGGCAAGGAATGCCAGTGCAAAAAACTAATTCACTGGCATATGTCAGTGTATATTTGTCTCATGGTATATGTCAGTGTATATTTGTCTCATGGTATATGTCAGTGTATATTTGTCTCATGGTATATGGCAGTTGTATAATTGTCTCATGGATATGTCAGTGATATTTTGTCTCATGGTATATGTCAGTGTATAATTGTCTCATGGTATATGTCAGTGTATATTTGTCTCATGGTATATGTCAGTGTATATTTGTCTCATGGTATATGTCAGTTGTATATTGTCTCATGGTAATATGTCAGTGTATATTGTCTCATGGCATATGTCAGTGTATAATTTGTCTCATGGTATATGTCAGTGTATATTGTCTCTCCCCAAGCCAAATCCAAGAGATATTGGTATATGTCAGTGTATATTTGTCTCATGGTATATGTCAGTGTATATTTGTCTCATGGTATATGTCAGTGTATATTTGTCTCATTGCCATTTTGAGAACCTGATATTTTAGCACAGTTCATTGCGTTTTTGTAGGTACATTAAAATGTTAATGTTTCCTTTCCCCCCCCCCAATGTTGATCTGGACAGGTAAGGGTTTGTTTTGTTGGGATGGTGGTCCATGGGGTTTTCACCCTACATTTTACTTGAATGTAGGCTAGAACCTGATGAAGAAGGTAAAAACCCAGATGGTAAGATTGTGACTATTGTTCAAAAGCAGCAGACAATTTCTAACATAGGCCTATTGGGATATTGGCTTCCCTGACTCAAATCAGTGTAGTCTCTGGGAGGGTTATCTTTGTATGAGTGTTGTGCGTGAAAGCATCAAACACAGCGGGGAACGCTCAAGAAACTGTCAGAGCGGTGAAGGGCTAGGCTGAGGCGTTCTGTTGTTACATCAGTGATTCATCTTTAGAGTCAAAGACAGTTGAGAGGAGAGACTCATCCAAGGATGGAATGGGAGTCCCAGGGGATCCGTTTTAGAACCATATGCTCACATCCACGTTTGAAAGCCTCATGCCAACTGGCACCGGTCACGAACCTTTAACCCCGAAATTGAAATTCACCATCACGAATCCGCAACTGATGCGTTAGGATGCTGTGCAATTGTTAATTTGCCTTTATCATTCACCGGACGCTAAAACGATTTTTGTTATATCACCCACATGTCATATGTCACCTTAGATTAATGGTGATTATGCGCCATTATGATAAAGATGGGAAACAGACCCGGGTCCCTGTAATGATGCAACAGACAGCTTTATGCACATTTTGAACTATGGGTTTACCAAGCAGCAACATGCTTTGAAAAACGAATGGGGAAAATGGCTCATGATACAGACGTCATCATGGCAAAAATCTATGAATTGGTATTTTTTTTAAACGATATAGTCGTTTTGTATTAGCCTAAGTGATAAATATGTGTTGTCCTACTCTTGAACCTTTAGGTCTACATTTCTCTCACTCCGAAATGCCCTTTGACAGGTGCGAAGACGAATCAAAGCTATAGGCTACAGCTGTGTCTGTGTCAGTATCTCTCAACTCGCTGGCTTTGTCGATATTCTGTCAAATGGTAGCCTGCCGATCCAAAGCTTTGATCATTGCGTCCTCTGCTTCCATGCCGGTTGTTCCACCTAGCCAAATGTGTGGCCCAGGTTTGACCAGCTACAAACCCCCTGTGGCTGCTCAACGCTAATCCAAATCGTTAGCCATTCATTCCTTCATCAAAAGATGACAGCAGTCTGTGAATCTATTAATGTGTAGTTGACAAGAAATTAACATCCGTGATGAAAGTATTTTTCAAGAAACTTTTATTATTATTTTTTATAAGAAATGCCAAAAGTGCCTTTAGTTGCAAAATCACCCAGCTATTTCAGTGTTTTTTTCCCATGGACTTTCATCTTTATGATGGGCGCTCATTCGGGCACAGTCGGTCTACTGTAATTGTGATTGAAAATCGATGAGCAAAGGAGGTTGAACGTGCTCATACTCCACCGTGAGATTTACATGATAGCCTAGTCTAGCCTATAGGACCTGTCATGTTCTTATCAGTAGTCTATATGCAGCGAACCCGAGTTCGTTTTCATGGTCAAAATGCCAAGTGCTTTGGATAGCTGTGCGTAATTATTATGGTTTAGCGCTAATATTCAATTCACAAATGTGTCTTTCAAGATTGACTTCTACATGATTTGTGGACTCTGATGTTTCCAGGTGCTTTAAAAATACTGAATGATTAAATACTTCAAGAAATGGATTTTGATTATGGGAGCATGGCGCTGGCCTTTCATATGCCTATCGTTTTGTTTCAATGCGTTTTTGGCAATTGTTTAATTACCTGACCAGTAAGAGGTCTGAAGTGTTGTTAGTTTGTTTCAGGCTGCAGTTACTCTTAATTGCTTTGTTTGTCAATTGGGAGATTCAATTGCCTTGTGATATTAGGTACTCTGCCAATCGTTTAAAATGTTATGCAAACAGAAGTCAAGTCATTCAGCTTGAAATGCCTTTTAATTGGTTTACTTTTGAATCATTCTGTAAGATGGTGTAAACAATCAAGTTTTACACATGAAGACTGTCATTTTCATTAAATTATTTTATTAATCACATTGACATTTTAAGGACAAAACATTCTACACATTGTTACAGCGTCAAGTGGTTGGGGAAATATACGCATTTCTTTTAAAGGTTACAGGGCGAATAAACAAGGGCCTTTTTTTCTGTACGATTCTTCACTGGAAACATTTTTTATAGCCTATTCACGGCATCACAATAGCTTTTTCTTATGCAAATCCTCTATACATATTAAGATATTTACAAAAACAAACATGAGCAGTTCCCAATTGCGCAAATGCAGGAAGTGAATTTCCGGCGACATGCGCTTTCCAGGTATGTAACAGATGATGTCACAACCTGGGGCCAGGTAGACTCCAAACTATTCTATTAAATCCCAAAGGCATACAGTTGACCAGTACAGGCCACTACCAGGGCCTCCACATGGATTTGTAGTAGCTGATAKTGGGCATGTTCTGGGCCTCTTGGTTCTCCAGTGCGTCGGTAGCGCCCTGGTTGTTCTCGCTGTCTGTCTTGTACAGGTCAGAGCACAGGTCCTCACTGGAGGTGGTGGAGGCGACGGGGGAGAGGGCCGAGGAAGAGCCGCTGGATATACTCCTGCATCCGGGTGAGGCTAGTGCCGCGCACACTGCCTCGCCGGCGGGCCAAGTGCTGCCGTTGTTGCTGGAAGTGTCTGATATTATATCCATAACCATGTCCTGGAAGTGATCCTCGTTCAAGGGCATACACTCCAGCAGGTGGTTCAGTAGCTCGGCCGCCACCGTCGCGTCTATCCCGGGACAGTTGGACACAAACATATGGACCTCATGCATGCACTGGATGTAGCCTGCTGCAAACCTCTCACTGGCCTCCCGGTTCATGATGTCAGTCTCTGAGGAAGAAAGGAAATTAGGCCTACTTAGATTCAATTGCACTCCCACGGTGGGCGTTATGATAAGCAGCACCTGATCTATGCCTAAATGCACTTTAATGAGTGGATGAAAGGGTCAACAGTGTATGCCATTGCTCACAGTTTACCTTGGGGACGATCCTTGAGAATATGCTCCACTTTTTTCACCGTCATCTCCAGTACCTCTGCGTTCTCCACCTTTGACTGAAACCGAGGGGAAACAAAGCGAAAAATATTAGATTTCATTCGCTTCTATTGTATGACAGGTGCGCCAGGTGAGTCTACAGCAGGGGAGGTGCGCCAAACTCACGTCGGTGTCAGCGATCAAGGTCCGGAGCTCCTGCAAACTCTCATTGATACGAGCACGCCTCTTCTTCTCCACCAAAGGTTTTCTTGCCTGTAACAATGACACATGGGCCTGTTAGTGCGTTGTAACAATGTAATAACTGCATTACTAGGGTAGGCTACTCTATAGAATGGAATCAGCGACGCTACAACCACAGATGCCCGGTACCTTTCTATCCCCTTTATTAATCCCGTAGTAGTCATCCTCATCCATGCCAAGTCCGTTCTTGATGTGCAGAGCCGAGGGGGCCATGTTGGTTTTGAGCCCGAGCCGTGCAGTCAGTCTGAGATCCCAGTTTGTATTCCACTGCTATTTTCCCGATCCGTGAAAGAGAGCAGCTGGCAAACGGACCCGGTCAGAGAAAATCTAAACACGACAGGCGAGACGCCCTGTGATTATTGTACAATCGTCGATAAACGTACTGCTGGCGTTAAAGAGCTGTTGTAGCTATTTATAAGGACTAATTAGCATATGAATGTGTGGTTTGACTGCACTAGCCAGCGGACAACAGTGCACACACCGTGAGAGCCAATCAGAGCCCTTTCCTTTGTCTTCGGCCAGCCCTTGCTGCACRGTGAGGATCAGTAGTGGTCACAATAATTCATATATTGGGTTGCGTATCCGGCGTCAGTKTTTTTTGTTGTTGTTAAACCGAAGACTATTCATTTAGGCTAAAGTTTAAGAAATAATGACAATTTTGGGGAAAAAATAAAAAAGTAGCTTACAAGTACATTGCATGGTATTAACACGTCTTTTGTACCATCTGTTTGTGTCCTCCATAACTGTACAGTATAGGCTATATTCTGTGAAAAGGAATAGGATGGGACAGAGGCTGCTATCACAAATTATATAACCATTCATTATTCATTGGGTTATCAAAGCTCCAATGTGTCCAATGTATTTCACCAGGTAGGCCAACAGAACTATTTATGGCAGAACACRGAGAGATATTATGCAGATTACCATGGGTAGAAAAAAAAACATTTTAGAGAGACATTTCTTTGGACGTGGAGTATTTGTAATATATTTATTTATTTCAAATCCTGACTGCTGATTATCTCAAGACTGAGTCATTTTTTCTCTTCTAATATTTTCTTGCCCTACCCAGTCTCATTTTTTGTATGTCCCTGTTCAGGGCTCTGAAGATTTCCCCAGCGCGGGCTCTCGGATGTAACGCGATGCCTCAGTTGGCAGCTGCTGGCAGAGGCCCCTTGGCCTAAACTGAATCAGCCGGGGAATTAAGGGCCCTTCCCCAAAGAAAGCGACAGGTGTTAGCCTGCGCCTCATTTGTTCTCTCCCTTTGGTGATTTCTGATTTGGATTCAACTGCACTCTGATGCCACATTGCCCTTAAAACGCACAGAGCAAATAGGTTCCCAAAACCTGCTAAATAGACCCGACTTAGTTTTAAATTATAATCTTTAAAAGTCATGCATGTTTGTATTTGCTCATCCCTTACAGTTATACCTCCAAAATAGCTTCAGGCTTATGTTAAATAACAATTGGTTTATTATGGTTGAGTTTACACAGGCAGCCCAATTCTGAACTTTTGCACAATTATTGGCAAAAGAGCTGATCTGGTTGGTCAAAAGACCAATTAGTGTAAAAAYATTATGTCTAGAAATGGACTCTTATCCATTATCCCAATTTCACTGTCTGTGTGTGCACTAGTTTTTTTTTACGCACAATTGTTTATTTGTTTATGTCTGATAAAAGTGTTTAACCATTTGGCGTCGTTGCATGTGTACATATGTACAGCGCATTGACATGCAAATTACCAATACGCAATAGCGCATTTGTGTCTATCTAAACAAGCACGACAATGTGTCCTGTCACCAGATAAACAACATGATACCATTACGAGTGAGTTTTACACACAAGGTTTTTGCTACAGCAATTAGGCACCAGTAACAAATATAGAACCTAAATGAAGGCTGTGTCCAGAGGCTTTGAAGTGGAGGGGTTTGGCACCTCGCCACCCCCACGCTCCGCTCCAGCTCTCCTCTTAATGGTCTGGACTGGGGAGAGAGCAGCTGTCTCGGCCCGCTTTTGTTCGAGAAACCGCAGAGGGATCGGGCGCCCTTCTCCATCTCTTCTCTTTCCCCCCCTCTCTGCCACCACACGGTGGCTTCATTAGCTCTGTGGACAATTATTATAGAGGGACCATGTACTACAGCAACGTTTTGAATGTTCGAATTCAATAATGTCTTTAAAATGCACCCAGTAGGCCTATGCATAACGTTCATTTGTCGGGAAAAATGATGTACTATTGTAAACAAATAATGGTTTGCCTATACTSTAGTTGAAAATAAATATGAACGTGTTACCTTCTACTACTACCAGTAGGCCCTACACAAATATTACCAGTGATTAACCAAACACTTGTTGATGTCTCTATGCCTGCTTTTAGACAGGCAGACCAATTCTGATCTTGTTCACTAATTGGCCTTGTGGCCAATCAGATTGGCTCTGAAAAAGATCCGATGAGAAAAGATCTGATGTGATTGTTCAAAAGACCAATTGGTGGAAAAAAATATTGGAATTGGGCTGCTGGTGTAAACGCAGCCTCAAAACTACGTCCTCATTTCCTCATATACAGGTAGCTGCCAAAATAAAGGAAACACCAACATAAAGTATTTTATTACCGCATTGGGCCACCACGAGCTGCCAGAAAAGCTTTAATGCGCCTTTTCATAGATTCTACAATTGTCCGGAACAATGTTTGAGAGATGTGACACCATTTTTAATTGAGAAATTACATAATTTTGTGTTTTCTTATTGGTGGTGGAAAATACTGTTTCAGGCACTGYTCCAGAATCTCCCATAAGTCTTCAATTGGGTTGAGATCTGGTGACACACACCCACACACACACTTTAAACCTGCAATGCTCCTTCGAGAACCCTCTTTCAAAGTCACCTAGATCTCTTTTAGCCAAAATAATAGGCAACTGGACATTTTTAATACATGACCCTAAGCATGATGGGATGTTAATTGCTTAATTAACTCAGGAACCACACCTTTGTGGAAGCACCTGCTTTCAATATACTTTGAATCCCTCGTTTACTCAAGGGTTTCCTTTATTTTGGCAGTTACCTGTATCTTTATGGCCTGTCCAACTGGACCAGGTCATTCATTTAATATTACTAAATCCATTTGCTTATATTCATTCACACTGCAAGCAACAGTCTAATAAATAAAATACAATGAATGTTATAAGCCTAACCATTTATAAATGTACTATAATATATATGTAGCTGTAGGCCTCAGCATCATTCATATATTTTTTAACATGGATTATTTTCATGATGTTGATAGGATCAAAACGGCCCTCTATATATATGAGAAAGTGTGTGTGTGTGTGTGTGTGTGTGTTCACATAAAGAAAATAGATAACTGCAGAAATTGCATACACATTTGTATTAATATTGGTTAATAATATACAACAAAGGGAGCAGAACAAAAGCCATTTGTGATGGACTAGAGCTAAGAAGCTAAATGTTTTTCTTATTATTTAATAAATAAAGACGTTAATACAATAAATATAAGAAAAATATTAATAAGCGCCTTCTACAATGCAGGCTACGGAAAGTAGACTTCGGAGAGGAAGTACTGAAAGGTCTGTATATATAGCACACCTAGATCAGGAACACAACCGCCCCACAATCAAACACAATGTCTTCTGAGTAGCATATCTATAAGATACATAACAGAGGAGGGTCTAACGTAAAGATCCAGCACACCAGTACAGTTTACCAGGGCCTCCACATCTCCAGCATGCCCAGGTGGGGGCTGAGGAGCTGGGGGCTCCCGAGCAGGAGCAGGGGGCTGTCCTGGGGCCCCACCATGTGGGACAGGGGCCCCTCCCTCTGGCCCTGCCTACCAGACCTGGGGTCCCCTCTGAGGGGTGTAGTGGGGGCTCCAGGCCCCTGGCTGGGTGGGTGGGCATCAGGCCTGAGGTTGGGGTTGGCCTGAGAGGGGTGCTCTTCACTGGAGCGGGGCAGGGATTTTAGCAGGTGGTTGAGCAGGCGGGAGCCAAGAGTTTTGTCCATCCACTCGCAGCTGAGCAGCATGTTGTGGACCTCGTGCATGCACTGGATGTAGCCTGTGCTGTACTTCTGCTGTGCATCTAGGCCTAAATTGGGGTCTGCTGTGGATGGGAGGAGACACTGGGTCAAACATGGGTCATAGCGTCATCTGTTGGTGGCAGGATGTATTGCACCCAGACTGGCCTATTGCCCAAAATAAATGAGTAATTATTATATAGATTTTTTATTTGACATAACTTGTTAAGTCAGTTAAGAACAAACTCTTATTTACAATGACGGCCTACAATGGCCAAACCCGGACAACGCTGGGCCAATTGTGCGCCGCCTTATGGGACTCCCAATCACGGCCGGATGTGATACAGCCTGGATTCGAACCAGGGACTGTAATGATGCCTCTTGCATTGAGATGCAGTGCCTTAGACCGCTGCGCCACTCGCATAATGCATTGCAGTGTTTCTTAATCCTGTTCCTGGGCACTCAAAGGGGTGCACATTTTTGTTTTTGCCCCAGCACTATACAGATGATTCCACTAATCAAAGGTTTGATGATGAGCTGATTAGTGGAATCAGGTGTGTAGTGCTAAGACAAACACAAAAATGTGCACSCCTTTGAGTCCCCAGGACCAAGATTAAGAAACACTTGACTAATCAATTGTTTTAAGTTGAAACCAAGAAAGAATATGGATCAAAACGAAATTAAATAATAAAGCTATGTGAGTACTAATACTCACATGATTATTCGTATTGTTCTTATTGACTTATTCAATCACTGATGAAAATATTCCCACCAGTCTCCATTAAATTTGTCTAACATTCCAACGTGCTGACACGTACCAACTGCTTACATAGAGTATTACATGCAGGAACAACTTTGAAAACTCTCCTGGCACTTGCATGTTTCTTCAGTCAAGCTACTTGATCGGACACTTACCACTGAATCTATGAGTCTGAACATTCTGCAGGTGTTTCACTGTCATCTCCAGAATGTCCGCCTTTTCAAGTTTCGATTGCTGTTGGGGGAAATGGAAAGTTAGGGTCAACAAATAACTTACACTGTCTTTCACACTCCATATAATTGAGCATTTATAACAATGAAAATACAGTGTGTATATAGGCCTACCCACATCAAGAGTGAACGCCCCGACCACGGTTTCTTTCAGTTGATCCAAGCAGTTATTAATCCTCTCCCGTCTTTTCCTCTCAATTAGCGGCTTCCGCAGCTAGAGATGGAAAGCGATGGGTTAATGACGACCAGACAGTCACAAATTGGACCAGACAATCACTAAGTGTGAGCATATCCGATAAAAGACACCTGTTGATTAGGTTTATATATATCCACGGGAACTAAGGCAATACCTTTCTCTCCTCCTTGGCACTCGAGTGTTTCCCCACGTTGTGAGCCATGATGCTGGCTGTCATCTCTCCTTTACGCTCGGTATAGTTGTGTAGTTAGAGTATAGCTCTCCTCTCCCGGCTGAGTCTAGGGTCTGTAAGGCCCGCAGCACCACGCACCGCTCTTATTTATAGGGCAGAATTAGCATTTGAATGCTCGAGCTCTTTGGCTGAGGTATTTTCCCACACACGGGGGCGCTCCCAGCGCCCGCTCCCATCAGTCAGGGTTGACAGGTCACTGCCTCTTTTCAATAGCCGAGCTACCCGCCCTGGAAAAAAATACAAGAGACAGATGTCCACCCTGAACCCCCCCCCCCTATCCCCTCTACCTCTCGCGATCCCCTCTACCTCTCTCGCTCTCTCTCTTTATCGTGACGCAAAGCGCGCGGGTACCCTCCGGATTTTCATTCGCAGGGCCGAACAAGAGTGAGTAATTTCCGTGGTTACACCAGCGACCACTTGACTATTCATGCCAATGAAATGGGACAGCATTAGGCTTACCCGAGAAAAGGCGAAACCTATCCGCTGAAGTCTCACATAGAAAAAATACCCACAACGCCCTGTGGTCATTGTTATCAGTCTGTATCGTTGTCGATACTGGCAAGTGGTCAGGGAAGTGTTGATGAGAAACTTTAGTGACTAAATTCTGAGTGAAGAGTAAGCCTAAACTAAGTGCGCAGAAAAATTAAGCCAAAAGCCTATAACGAAAAGTGTCAATATTTTTTATTGAATGTAGCTCATGCTTTTCCTGAGATGTACCCTAAATGATGTTCGCGCAATGGCAAGGGATATTGTATATGTTCATGACTGAAAAGCCTATGGCAATTACATTCAAAGTTAATGAAGATTATTTCAAACTATTTTCAACCCTCGTTCAGCAACTCCATATGTCTAGGCTCCTCAACGGACTTTCAAAAGTTGGTCAGATTTCAATCGAATTAATTTATTAAAATTCAATACATCGATTGAAAGTGCTTGTTTCATGTTCTGAATTTCTTTGAAATAAAATGTAATCCCATCACCTAATGGTTCTGCAGGTGCGGGATATGGATGTGGGTAGTTAGGCCTAATTCCACATGAATTCCGATGCTCTTTGTGTTGTCTAATATCAACAAGGATAAATGACTTGAACATCCTGTCGGATATTGATCATGGTTTATTATTAATGAATATATATAAAACAAATTTTTACTTTCAACTTTGATTCGCCTGAGCCAGATAGAGGAAGGGTTTGAAAACTGTAAACTAAACATATGTAGGGAGAGCAGTTGTCAGAGTGACCACACGGACAGATGTCCCTCCCGCGAGCTGGCCTTCGGCTAAGGGATTCATGGCGGCGGCTCTGTGTTTGACTTGAGCCACSCGACTGCGGGGCGAACGCTAGAACGTGGGAAACCCCACCGAACAATGGGCGGTATTCAACCGAACCTAATCACCATGAAGAGAGTACTAACCCTGTGGAAGGACAAGTGGACGGTCCAGACTGAGAGAAGGCTCTCGCTCAGTGAGCTCCGGAGTAGGATGTGACTAATGGGAAGTTAGGGCAGGTGCGCCCTGACCGCTGTTTTTCTGTCAGGTGTGTGACCATCACAATAAAGCGCCAGTATGAGCAATAGCTTATGTGTGGTTGTTGATCACTTATTTTGATTATGCATGAGAATAGCATATGGGCCTAGTTGTGAAATTAGTGGTCATAACACTTGTTGAATTTGCAAACAAGACAGTCACTTCAGGAAGTAATTTGAATTTATAATACAAAAATAAAACAACTTTTGAAAATAAATAGCTTATACTTTTCAGTTTATTAGAAGTCATCGAAAAATTAAATAATAATTTAATTGGAATTTCAGTTTACTTCCTGATGCCTGAATTGGCTGCCATCAATTAGAAGTGACCCAACCCCGAATGGTAGCCTATTAACAATACATGACATGTCAAAACAGCTTACCTAATTTTTACATGACATGTCAAAACAGCTTACCTCATTTTTACATGACATGTCAAAACAGCTTACCTATAATTTTTCATGGGCTATGGATGATATTGTTTTTTATTGGATAGATTAATTTAGGCTAAAAGGAATGTGGTCCTCAGAGCCTTAATAATTAACGAACCTTCAGTAGGCAGTTGGCACTGACAGACGACAGGCAAGTGTACAAGGCTTTGAATTAGTGGACCGGAATGAGTTCACTTTCTAAACCACTTATAAATCCAGACGGTAGGCCTATACAGTCACAATGTGTGGCTTTCTGAAGAGGCTGTGGCTGATGAATACACTGGTGTGGGGCTACACGATGTGGTGGGTCTACACTGAGTGGTGGGGTCTACACTGAGTGTGGGGTCTACACTGGGTGGGGGTTACACTGGTGGTGGGTCTACACTGGGTGGTGGTCTACACTGGGTGGTGGGTCTACACTGAGTGGTGGGGTCTACACTGAGTGTGGGTCTACACTGTGGTGGGGTCTACACTGGGTGGTGGGGTCTACACTGAGTGGTGGGGTCTACACTGAGTGGTGGGGTCTACACTGGTGGTGGGTCTACACTTGTGGTGGGGTCTACACTGGGTGGGGGTCTACACTGGTGGTGGGTCTACACTGAGTGGTGGGGTCTACACTGAGTGGTGGGGTCTACACTGGGGTGGGGTCTACACTGAGTGTGGGGTCTACACTGAGTGGTGGGTCTACACGGAGTGGTGGGGCTACACTGAGTGGTGGGGTCTACACTGGGTGGTGGGGTCTACACTGAGTGGTGGGGTCTACACTGAGTGGTGGGGTCTACACTGGTGGGTCTACACTGAGTGGTGGGGTCTACACTGGTGGTGGGGTCTACACTGAGTGGTGGGGTCTACCACTGAGTGGTGGGGTCTACACTGAGTGGTGGGGTCTCTTGTGAAACTCCAGAAAACGTGGGTGACTTTTGGGGAGGCCTTTGACCATACAAAGCGCAATGGGACATCTGGTCACGCGACCCACGTGCAGTCAGCCGCCTGTCTCTCGTCACTAGGAAACGTCCTTCAGAGGGTCACACATAAATACCCCACGGTCGCGGCGCATGCGTCCTTTTCCAGAGAGCAGCAACCACCGACAGAAAAACTTGTTACGTTCACAGGACTGTATCTATATAGTGTCACAAGGCAAAAACATTTACGTGGATCACATTTTTTATATAGGCCTACCTAGATCCAATTGTCACATAGCCTATCCTAACCTATAGTAGTCTATTCAATGTTGGAGTGCCAATTTGTGACATTTTTGTGCAGGCACTATAATGGGGACTTATAGAAAGTTCCATCTTGCACAGAAGGGCCAAAAATCAACGAATCGGTCAAAATCTTTGAGGCAACAGCGGAGAGAATATCAGAGAGCCCGAATTAAAAGGCCAACTTGTAAAGAGGTGCTCGCGCCCTTTCCTGCTGTTCTCTCTATTATCATCTGGTCACGCGTCCCCGTGATCAGAATTAGCGTGAGAATGACAATGCCACAATAGTTCCCATTCCCAGACGCCCTAAGCGGCGCTCGTTTTGGCTGCTAATTATGAGGAACACAATCATTCCTGTTGGGCCAGTGTGCCCGTCTACATCCGCTTTTTTAGGTTACTTATTCCGGATCTAGAGGCATATATATAAGGCAATTCACACTTGCAACATCAGATTGGAAATGCATATAGAGGGACAAGCACTGTGTAACGTTCGTCGTCTGATGATGAGGAATAATCGGACCAAAATGCAGCGTTTATTAGAAACAGAACACTAAACAAAATAACAACGAGAATGAAACGAAACGAAATAGTCCTGTCTGGTACAGACACAAAGACAGAAAACAACTACCCACAAAACCAACATGGAAATGGCAACCTAAATAGGCTCCCCAATCAGAGACAACGAGAAACAGCTGTCTCTGATTGGGAACCAATTCAGGCCACCATAAACCTACATACCCCTAGACCATACAAAATCCCCATAGATAAACAAAAACCCTAGACAAGACAAAAAAACCCTAGACAAGACAAAAACTAAACAAACCACCCTTGTCACACCCTGACCTAACCAAAAAATAAAGAAAACAAATATAACTAAAGTCAGGGCGTGACAGTACCCCACCCCCAAAGGTGCGGACTCCGGCTGCAAAACCTAAAGATATAGGGGAGGGTCTGGGTGGGCATCTATCTGCGGTGGCGGCTCTGGCGCGGGACGTGGACCCCGCTCCACCTTAGTCTTGGCCCACGTAGGTGGTGCCTCTGGAGCGGGGACCCTTGCCGCCGACCCCGGACTGGGGACCCTTGCAGCAGGCCCCGAACAGGAGGGCGACTCTGGCAGCTCCGGACAGGAGGGCGACTCTGGCAGCTCCGGACAGGAGGGCGACTCTGGCAGCTCCGGACAGGAGGGCGACTCTGGCAGCTCCGKACAGGAGGGCGACTCTGGCAGCTCCGGACAGGAGGGCGACTCTGGCCTGGAGGGCGTCGCTGGAGGGTCCGGACTGGAGAGTGACTCTGGAGGGAGGAGACGCAGAGACAGCCTGGTGCGTGGGGCTGCCACAGGGCCCACCAAGCTGGGGAGACCTACAGGAGGCCTGGTGCGTAGAGGAGGCACCGGATGAACCGGGCTGTGGGGGAGCACTGGAGCTCTGGTGCGCAGCCTTGGCACCACTCCTCCAGGCTGAATGCCGACTTTAGCCCGGCCCCTCCAGAGTGCAGGCACAGGTCGAACCGGGCTGTGGGGGAGCACTGGAGATCTGGTGCTTACCACTCTCACTTCTCCATTAGGCTCAATGCCCACTTTAGCCCGGCACGGGCGGAGCGCAGGCATAGGACGAACTGCACCCTTCCAGCGCCCCGGAGACACAGTACGCAGAGCCGGCGCAGGATACCCTGGGCCGAAACGGCGCATCGGAGACCAAACACGCTGAGCTGGCACAATCCGCCCTGGCTGGATGCCCACTCTCGCATGGCACTTGCGGGGGGCTGGCCTATAGCGCTCCTGGCTATCATATCGCCGCCTCTCAGCTATAGCTGCCTCCAGCTCTTTTTTCGGGCGGCGATATACCCCAGCCTGTCTCCAGGGTCCCTTACCGTCCAATATCTCCTCCCAAGTCCAGGAGTCCTGAACCCTCTGCTCCTCGTTACCACGCTGCTTGGTCCGTTGGTGGTGGGTAGTTCTGTAACGATATTCATCTTTGGATGAAGAGTAGTCATCGGACCAAAGCGCAACGTGGCAAGTGTTCATGTTATTATTTATTAAAAACAGAACACTAAACAAAAATAACAACGAGAATGAAACAGTCCTGTCTGGTACAGACACAAAGACAGAAAACAACTACCCACAAAACACAGGTGGGAAAAGGCTACCTAAGTATGGTTCTCAATCAGGGACAACGATAGACAGCTGTCTCTGATTGAGAACCACACCCGGCCAAACACACAGAAATAGAAAACATAGAACACAAAACATAGAATGCCCACCCCAACTCATGCCCTGACCAAACCAAAATATAGACATAAAAAAGGAACTAAGGTCAGGGCGTGACAGAAGTGGTTGAAAAACTAGTGTTAATGACTCCAACCTAAGTGTATGTAAACTTCCGACTTCAACTGTAAATAGGCCTTTACTCTTTATCCTGTCAGTCTCAATCCCTTCATCCATCCTTCCAATGAAATTATCTATTTTCCATATTAGACTACTATCCCTCTATTCGACAACTATCCCTCTACACATTCTTATCTATTAATTGAATCAAAAACATGATATCCTTCTAAAGTAAATATACCTCTTCATAATGTGAGAACATTTAAAACTTTAGTGGTGTATTAACACACTGTTATTATACTGTTATTTATAGGCCATTTTGAGTATTATCAACAGTAAAATACTGTAAAATGTTAAACTGCATCATACTGTAAATTATGGTGCATTGTGGGAAAATGTTGTAGGCAGGGAAATAATTGCTGTATTTCGATAGCTACTGTAATTCCATCCCACAGGATACACAGTATTTTTGGAGTGCCAAAAACCTTTGGCCCTAGTGGGTGCATGATAGGCTGGCTCATTAACATATTTTGAGACGTGTCTTTTAAGAGGCTATCGTTGGTAAGAGTGCTGTAGGCCTAACAATTTAACAAGTATGTGCTAGTAGAGCACCATCATTTAAAAATGTATAGGGGACAGATTGGAGTGGCAGCAAGCCTTAAATCTGGTTGAGCATTTTGCCATGTTCTTTTGGTCTGTTTTGCCCGGTAGTCACTTACAGTTTGGATGCCTTTGTTAAGGCCTCTTGGAAGTGAAACAGCAAATATTCATTGATATGGTGTACCTCACAGCTGACCTGCTTGTACCAATGCCATGTTATTACAGTAAAATACTGTGACTTACAAACCACCAAATCCCCTCCATGAATTTCATTCATCCATCCATCCAGCCATCCATCCGTTAATTAATTCATTAAGATTGAGGTAGCATGTCCTTTTTAATAGAAGTATAATAAAGTCAATTCTACGGTATTGTACTGTGTCATTACACAGTACCTGGTTTGATACTGTATTTAGATTACAGTAGGTGTACTGCAATATGARGTACAGCTACTTAGGTTACTTGCCACTTTGCTGCCTGTAGTGACTGTCAAATTCGCGGCAACCCCTTTATAGTGTTGATGGCTGTAGTTATTCAACTTTTTAAGCATGGTGATGTAATGATGGCAGGGGTATTAGGATCTTGTTTTCCCCAACATGATCCAGCCACATTTTATCCAATATGCAACAATTGGCGATTACACTTGTTTTCCATAGGCCTAACAATGAAATATTATGGAATGTCCAAGTGAAAAGAACGTTGTGTGGGCAGTAGGCTATMGCAGTTGGACTGAAACCTATTGAACAAGTGAATTAGCCTAATTGTTTCAATATTTCCAGCACAATCTGAAGATTTGGTGCAGCCGGTGTGTAGGCCTAAACCTGCTTCAGTAGCAGTATTCAATTATATGTTGCAACTTTAGACTAGCTAAATATTGTTTTAGAGACAGCCCTTATTTTAACGGAATAATAATGGGCTAAACCAGTTATAATGTAGTCTACTAATTGGTCTTAATTGATAGGCTAGCCTAACCTTGGCATATTTGCCGAAGTTTGTAACAAATGTAGGCTAGCTACTTTACAGACATTTTCTTGTTGGTCGCATATGTTTTAAAGGCATTTTCAATCGGTGCTTGAAATCACTTTGAGCATTTGGTCCGCACTCCAAGGCACAGCCTGACTACATAACCGTCACAGTTAGCATCTATTCGCGTCTATTCATCGCGCTGTTTTCTGCATTGAAACCCCAAATATATTTATTTCCCGTGCCTATTGTAGGTGGTCTCTTTTTTTTATTGATTCCATAAATACACATTGAGCTTGTAAATAGCCATTAATTTCTGTTGTAATATATAGGCCAGCCTAGAACTGCCCTGACCCAGTAAACTTGAAATTAGGTTTACATAATTTATCCATTAGCCTATCAGAGTCAGCTGTCCATTATTTAGAAAATGCACACAGACATGTAATACATTGTTGCACTGCATCTGTGCATAATAAATACATTATTCAAGAGCGTCATAATAACAAGTAGAACATTACAAGAGTTCTAGAACACTACATTGTAGGTTACTTGCTTGATTTGTGATGGCAGTAGAGAGGGTCAATTTTAAAGTAAGGCACGCGAATGTATTATTTTTTGCCAAATTTGAACAAGGTGTCTTTAGAGAAATATCGAGTTTAATTTCTCACAATATTTAAGTAGGCAAATGTTGTTTTTCATTAACAAATTTCGTCTGTCCGAATGTAATTTGGGGCCTTCTTCTTCCCTCCAGTGATGCAGACAGACGCTTGTAAGGAAGGGCACTGTAAGCCAGTGCGCAGACCAAGTCGTCCCTATATGGTAATTAAGAGCAATATAACGTGGCATATAGGCCTAAAACTACCTGCCTTAGTTGTAAATGTATGTTGTTTTTGTTGTATATCATTTCTGTAATGTTTTTCCTTAGTAGAGCTTTGAGATTACAAATTAAATATAGCCTTTTATTATTATTATTATTATTGAACATGTTAGATTTACACATGGATTTCCTTATTACCCTATCAGGTAAGCGGACCTATGCTATGGCTTTAAAACAAAAAAATGGTGTTCAAATGCTAGATAAATGGATTTGAGTGTAATGTTCTCATGTCATTGTGCTTCCAGTTAGGTCCTCTGGTCAGGAACCCAGACTATGAACCCAGACAGTGTGTGTCCAGAAACAGGAACAGGAGACCTCGAGTGAGTATGACACCAACGGGTGTTCTGCAGCCCATCGCTAAGAACCGAGACCCAGTGGAACAGAGCCCGAGACCACCATCACCTGACAGGACCACCATCAACCGCCTGCCACACACACAGGTAGGACTCCAGTCCTGCAGCATGACCTTATAGTGTGTGTGTGTGTGTTCCACTGTGTTTGTCAACTTTAATGTGGCTATACCTATTTGCATAATACTATAGTAATGTGTATGATTGAGTATTTTTTTTATTATTTTGTTATATCCACCTCATTATAATAATTTGTACACTGCAAATTGACCACAACTAAACCCTAAAGAGATTGTATTTGAAAAGAACAGTAATTTCATACCTTGATTACATTGAGACACGATCACATACAGTATGTCTCTTATTTTATTAGTGGGAATAGTTGGGAATAAATTCCCTGAATTAAACACATTTTTAGCTGAATTCCTGATGATTTTACAGTCTTTTTGACCAAAAACTAAACTATCTGTTGCTGACCCCTGTCGTAGAAGGAGACAAAGGTAAACACAGATTGTGTGTGTGCGTGTGCGTGTGCGTGTGTGTGCTGTCTCTTATACACATCTAGATGTGTATAAGAGACAGGTGTGTGTGTGTGTGTGTGTGTGTGTGTGTGTGTGTGTGTGTGTGTGTGTGTGTGTGTGTGTGTGTGTGTGTGTGTGTGTGTGTGTGTGTGTGTGTGTATGTGTGTGAGTGATACAGACAGTCCCCCTATGTGAGGAGAAGGAGAAAGAGAAGGCCCTGTTGGTTAAAGCCAGAGAGAGGACCATGAGATACTTGAAGGAGGATCTGGCTTACTACCATGAGAAGGTCACCAAAGACCTGGGATCCCTAGGCCAGACCCTGGACAGAGCTCTGGTGCTGAACCAAAATGAAGAGGAAGCTAAGCTGGAGGAGAGGATTGATTTTGAAAGGATGGTTAGGAGGTTTGGGAAGGGTGAGAGATTGATGAAGCCAGCGCTAGAGGTTGCAGGAAGAATAGACAGAGAAAGATCAAGACACCCAAAAGTAAAGAAGGTAATGAATGGGAGAAGAGCCGGCCAAATAGTAAAGGTGGCAGAAGAGGAAGAGAGTGAAGGAGGTCAAAATGCTCAGCCAGTGAAAATTGACAAGGAAACCGCTGCGGAGTTCATGGACAAGGTCCAAAATGTGTTTGTAGGTTTTGAGAAAGTACAAGACATCGACATGTGTCACATGATCAGAAAGCAGATCAAGCAAGACCAGATGATGTTGGATGCTTGGAAGCTCCAGCAGGAGTTAGTCGTGGGCTCTTTCAGAAACTACTGGAGAGAGCTGGAGGAGGGCATCGAACCCATGCTGGACAGAGTGCAGAAAATAGCCGCTGTGGAAGTTGAGGTAACACCACACACCACAGCATGCTGTAGGTCAGCTGGCATAATGGCAAGAACAAGGAGGGAAGAATAGCATTCAGGTTTCTTTACAACTCACATTGTGCACTATAATAGCCTTCAGTATTGCCGCAGTATTTTGGATTGTGTTAACTCACGTTGGAGGCTTGTTAGGTCTTTTTAAAAATGCATTGTGCGTGTTATGTTTAGCCCAGCCAGGTCACCCATTATACAAGTCAGTATTCAATGTCCATCCATGTCTGAGGATGTCAAGAGATGACGTGGAAACCAGCCACCAGCCACTTCGAATAGGTTTCGGTTTTGCTAGGGTGTTGTGGACAGGAATGGCAGATAGGTGTAAGCATCTGATTCCGAAGGTTGCAAGTTTGAATCCAGCGATAGAAAGTTGTTTTTTATATATTTTTTTAAGCCTATCCCAAACCTTACCCTTACCTTAACCATTTGGAGTTAATGACTAACCTTCAACATTTGGAGTTAATGCCTAAACTTAACCTTAAACATTTCAAAATTTGACATTTGGAACAACTTTGAAATTTGACGTTTGATAAACATGGATGAACGTCTAATTCTGACGTGAGACTGTGAGAGTTGGTAGGTTTAGCCAAATAATCTAACCCTGCACCTCTGTCTCGCCTCTCATGCAGAATGACTTCGCTACACTTGAGTCAGTGGTAGGTTGTTTACTGCGTTCATACAGTATTTATACAGACATATATTAATTACTGATTCATTACTGCAGCTGAAGTATTCTCCCAGTATTTGAGACCTGTTAGGTTTTGATACACATGTACTCCCACTGGACACACACTGGTTAAATTACCGTTGTTTCCATGTAATTTCAAGAAGATTATGTTGAACCAACATGGAGTAGATGTTGAACTGACGTCTGTGTCCAGTGGGCTGTATCTTGTCACTGTGATCTTGTGATTAATAATGTGAACTAATCTTATACCTCTAATCTTCCCATCAAGAGTCAGAACTACAGGTTACCTGCTCCAGTGACTATGACCTCCTTGACCTCTGTCCCTCTGACCAATGCTCCACGGACCGATATCCTCCAGAATACAGCCACTGCCCCCCTCTTCCTCCCCGTTTGCATCCCTCCCTCTAGCCTCCAGATCACCGCCACTCCACCCCTCCCTCTACCCCATCGCCTGCCCCCACTGAAGGTTCCACTGCCCACCCTGGCATGGCCGCAGACCACCCATCTGCCACCCATTTCCACCCAGACTGAGGGAGGACAGACAGGCAACACCAACAGGACTGGAACCCCTGTACTGGTAAGAAGCCTGATAAGAACCAGGCTCCCTCTCTCTCTGACAGTCAGATCCACACACACGGTGTCACATAGAGGAAAGCTAGTGTAGATCTGTCAGATGATAGCTGCACTGGAAAGATGTTTCAATGTTGTATTATGTTTCTCAGGACACTAATGGAGATCAGACAGGAGAAACCAATGAGATTGATGTTGAGGTAAAKGAGATTATCATCCTGCCTGATGAGATTGATTATGTTGAGGTAAAGGAGATGATCATCCTGCCTGATGAGATTGATTATGAGGAGGTAGAGGAGATTATCATCCTGCCTGATGAGGAAAGGTTCCAAGTGAAGCAAGAGAAGAAGGAAGAAGTGAAGGTAGAGGAGAAGAAGGAACAGGAGAATGAGACAGAGGAGCGGAAGAAATGCCGCAAGACCCTCAAGAAGAGGTGAGATTTAAGTAGACAGAAGATAATTATATAGTGGAGGGAGGGAAAAGCTAGCAGACAGACGGACACATAAAAGGAGATAGTAAAGGATGGTGTGACCACAGGAAATTGGTGGCACGGGAGAACGGGCTTGAGTTAATGGTTGGAGCGGAATCAGTTGAATGGTATCAAATAAATAAAACACAGGGTTTCCATGTTTTTGATGCCATTCCATTCGCCCCGTTCCAGACGTTATTATGAACCGTCCTCCCTTCAGCAACCTCCACTGGGTGTGACTCACAATTTTCAAGTGTTGTAGTAGTGTCCGTATTGTTACATTCATGTCAGTGGTTACTGTCTCCCTCACAGGTTTATCAGATGTCTGAGCAAGATGTTTTGCTGTGAAGGCTGCTCTCAGAAATGCTGCAACTGAAATCTTCATCACACTGCAACCAAAGACCCCAAAAAGATGCGCGCACACACACACCAGGGATTTATTTCATCCTATTTTTCAATAAACATAAAATCCCATCCTGTTGTTTGTTTTGTTCAGATTGGCAGCTCTTGACAAAAAAATGAATATTTTGTCCAGGKTTGGTTTTGGGAAGTCTCCAAAGCTTGTAGAATAGAGTGGTCCTATTCATTCATTACAACTTTATAAGATTATCCTCTTCACTCTGGGAGACCTGTACACATTTGTCTCCTGGAGCCAAGAGGCTTTATAAGGTTGTGCCTCAAGGGGAAGACAAGTATAAAGAGAAAAAGCTTGCATGCAGAATTGCTCACCAAACATACTTTTTGTCTAGGGTGTGTGGATTCAACATAGCCCTCTTTAGTTGTGTGTGGATTCCAATAATTTATATATATATATACCACAGGAGGTTGGTGGCACCTTAATTTGGGAGGATGGGCTTGTGGTAATGGCTGGAGATGAATGGTATCAAATGCATCAAACACATGGTTTCCATGTGCTTGATACCATTCCATTAGCGCCGTTCCAGCTATTATTATGAGCCGTCCTCCCCTCAGCAGCCTCCTGTGATATACATACAGTATGTTTATATACATAATTGGAGTCATTCATGCACTCTTCCTTGTGCATGAGCGCCTCCCTGTGGACACCCGCGAGGCCCCATGTGCAGATGTTATAGCGTTACACGACCAGCGTGGGGCGGTAGACCACGATACCCAACACATTGCTAACCAGTCGCACTCGTACACATAAAAGAACTAGGAAATATACAACATTTCAAACAAGGGGAGGCGACAAATAAGGAAAACAAAGGAGCTTCTAATCCAACGGGACGAACCGGTACATAGTCGTTAGCTTTTCAGACATCCGTGGAGAGTGATACGATCGAGTTTGTAAGGTTTGATATTGTATTTGTCATTTGGATGACACAATTAGCTGGCCTGCCTGCATTGGCCAATGATGTTCGCTAACGCCAGGCAGTTAAGTTATCTGTCTAGCTATCGACGTTAGCCAGCTAGCGGAGGCCTGTCAAAGCTTTCAAGCGTTTCACGTCATTTGTTAGCTAACTAGATATTTGCTAGCTGCTACACACGAGACGTCCAAGACCTTGAACATAAAAAATAGCAAGCTAATTTTGTGATCTTCCTAACTATCATGAACTACAGTAGTTAGTACAGTAACTAGCTAGCTGGCGCTGTTATAGCCAGGTAACGTTAGCTAGCCAACTAACTAACTAACTAGATTTCTAGTTAACGTTAGCTAGTCAGACAGCATTGCCGTTGTGATAGTTAAGTTAGCAAGCGAGCTAACTAGTCATATTTAAAGGCCTGTTGTGTATTTAGGCCTCCCGTATGGACCACAATATGAGACGTCAGTTGGCAGGATTGCACGACTATTGTGGACTACCTAGCAGTTTATAACTAGCCAACACGAAATATTCTTCACCACACACCCTATTTTGAGGCTCCATGGCATGGATAACGAGGGCGGTTCCCTGTTTTAGCGCTTGCGGATGTTAACTAAGCTACATTAGTAATGAGCGAGTGATGCAAGGATGTTTTGGTAGTTCATAGCTAACTTGTGCAGTTGCGAACTGTCTTCCAACTTGCTAGCTACACTACTCTTCTTTCCAATGCTAGCCCGTACTACTAGTTATATTAGGGACCAATACCAGTCTAGTAGGCTACCATTATCGCACGAGTTGAACGTACTATTAACGTTACCAAAATCATCATGGAAAAGCACCATGATTGTTTCCAAAGACACTCGGCTTGCTAGTGTGCTATGTATGCAATCTGCACAGATACAATTGTGAATTCGTTATTCCCTATCTAGCTTAACCAACAGCCTTAAACATTTTACATCTGTTTTGTCCGCTTATCTACATCATTCTAATAACTAAAGGGGGTCACGCCAAATTCGGATCTGGGGCCTCCCCTTGATCCACGTTTTGGTTTTTGACCTAACATTACACAGCTGATTAAAATAACCAACTCATCAAGTTTTGATTATTTGAATCCACTGTGTAGTGTTATGGCAAAAAGCAAAACGTTTGTGAAACCCTGGAGTAGAGGAGTGCTGCCTACATTGATGAACTTTAGCCTGCGAGTGAAATATGGATTGACCACTTGGTGAAGTCGAAAGGTGCCTAGAGATTCAGTTCAAACCAGGGGTGGGTAGATGTCTGCGTTTCTATTTTAATCTGTTAACATGGGACACATCAGATATGACCAGGCTAGGTCTTGCTTTAGTGCTGGTTGGCTATATTATTGGCTCCAGTGCTGGGTTCTAATTCTAAATGGAGATCCCAAGACAGGTCAGAGACTGAGCAAGACTGTGCCAGAGTTTGGGTTCACAGGTCAGGGGAAGATCACATCTGGAAACAGGTTGCCAAAGTAGACGTACCAGCCCAGTCTGTCAATCACCCTGTGTCCACTATATTCTGGGAGTAACTTCACTGGTCTTGACTGTACACCTAACAGTGCTATTGGAATCCATGTTGGTTTTTGATAGCTGAGGAACTCTCAACTCTTCTTTTATATCGAGGAGGAGTTGATTATTGATAACAGGCTGTGTGATTTGACGGCAACAACATTGAGTTGCCATCAAGCGATACTTTTATCGACTACAACCACCTACTCTCCTGATTTGTGTTGCTCAACTCCGCGTGAATGTGCTTGTGCCAAATTCATCTGTTTTACGTAGTACATCAAGGCTGTTGCGTCTCCAGTTAAGCAACAACGAGGAAAAAGCAGGTTGTATTCAATGAAAGTATACATTTCAGTATTCCCCGTGAAAGAAACACACTTAGGTACATGTAAAAATCTAAATTCTTAAAAACGCCTACAAGTATCGACTGAGGGGACTCAATGGTGTTGCTGTCAAATCATTCGACCTGTTATCAATAACTCAACTCCTTAATATGAGAACGGACTTGAGTGTTCCTCAGCTATTTTGGACAAGCTGCATTAGGTTCTAAAATGGGGGACATTTTCAGTAAGTCTCCTTTCTGCACCCTTTACATACAAACAGCGCACCCATCTCTCTGTGGTGTGAGTTCAACGCTGCCTAATTAGACAAATTTAGCACCACTGATGTCAGATTGACACCTTGAACACCGGCGATACAGCATAGTACCGGGGCGGCAGGTAGCCTAGTGGTTAGAGAGTTGGACTAGTAACTGAAATCCCCGAGCTGACATGGTAAAATATGTCGTTCTGCCCCTGAACAAGGCAGTTAACCCACTGTTCCTAGGCCGTCATTGAAAATAAGAATGTGCTCTTAACTGACTTGCCTAGTTAAATAAAGGTCAAAAAAATAAATAATAGATAACCCCACCCAAGTCCTAGTCCCCTACTAGCAGTAGGAGACCCAGCTAAGGCCTGTATTGTGAATGGGTGAGACATGGAATGTGGCAACTTTGGGGGCCACAATCTGAACACTTCATGAGGGGCCGCAGTTGCTCGCTGGTCTGCACACCCACTTTTTTAATTTGGAAATTCGAGGGCTGCCAGTTGCCCATCTCTTGCCCTAGATAAAAGCTCAGTGAGAGAAGGCCTGACGCATCCCACTGAGGGGCTCATGCATTCCCCCGGCTCTCACTGCTCTAGATACGGTTATAAGCACCGTACAGTTTGTCTGGGGAGGGGTGTGTGTGTGTGAGAGGATATGTGGTGGGTTTGTGTTGTTTACACTAGTGGGGAGAGGCTGGAGAAGGGGAGAAGTACCGGTAAATGGAGTTTTCTGTGACCTTAACAACACTAGAAGGGGTCATGTAGAGGCCCGTTTGGAGTAGGGTAGGGCAGTGGACGTTCTACCTCCTGTAATCATTGACTACCACTGACCAATCAGTCATGTCTCAATGTCACCTCCCCTTATGATGCAGGTCAGTAAACCAACCAATAAGATTCATAGTTAAAGTAAACACAACTCCTGCAGTTAGCCTGCCCTTTCAACAACCTCACGCAGAATTAGAGTAATGCTTAATATCAAATCTCAGTATGAGGGTGAGAATCAACATTTTGCTTCCACCTCTTTTAGCTGTTTCCTGTCTTCAGATCAATCTGTTTAGCCTGCCCCTCTACAACCTGTTGTTTCTTAGCACTATGAATCTTGGAGTCAGTATGACTTATGAATTGTGAGTGAGTAGTTTCTTGGTATCAGTATGATTTATGATGAATAGTGAGTCACATTGTTAGTGCCTTTACTGATTTGGCTCCTCCTCACTGAGCTCGCTGAGTCAGTACTGGTGCAGTTTGGTTTAGTCTTTCTCTGCAGAGMCCTTTCTTTCTCTCTCATTTATCATCTCCAGTTTATATTTTCTCTCTTTCCTGTGGATAGGTAGGACTGTGCACTCGCTGCTTGGTCGACCACGGTAACTCACCACCATGCCGTTCCCCTTTGGCAAGTCCCACAAGTCGCCGGCGGACATCGTCAAGAACCTGAAGGACAGCATGACGGTGTTGGAGAAACACGACATCTCTGACAAGAAGGCTGAGAAGGTAAACAACCGACACACAAACACTTACACACAAAGACATACAGACAGTACCTCCTAGTTACACCTTTCTCCCACTACTCTAACTTGATTAGTGACCTCAGAAATTCTATGGAAGCGATGGAGTGGGGAATTTCAAGCCCCTCCCTCTAAGAGTTTGAATTGACTACAGTGTAAATAAATAAATAGGCAGGGCTCTCCAACTCTGTTCCTGGAGAGCTACCCTTCTGTAGGTTCACACTCCAACTCTGTTCCTGGAGAGCTACCCTTCTGTAGGTTCACACTCCAACTCTGTTCCTGGAGAGCTACCCTTCTGTAGGTTCACACTCCAACTCTGTTCCTGGAGAGCTACCCTTCTGTAGGTTCACACTCCAACTCTGTTCCTGGAGAGCTACCCTTCTGTAGGTTTTCGCTCCAACCCTAGCTGTAACTAACCTGATTCAGCTTATCAACCAACTAATTATTACAATCAAGTGCGGTAGATTAGGGTTGGAGTGAACCTACAGGACGGTAGCTCTCTGGGAACAGGGTTGGAGTGTGAACCTACAGGACAGTAGCTCTCTGGGAACAGGGTTGGAGTGTGAACCTACAGGACGGTAGCTCTCTGGGAACAGGTTTGGAGTGTGAACCTACAGGACGGTAGCTCTCTGGGAACAGGGTTGGAGAGCCCTGGTGTAACGTGGTACCTGTGTTTCGAAAATATATATGAACAAACATTTTTGCCTGTCATGTTTGACTAGAGACGTTGGTCCCAACAACCTGTTGAGGGTTTCCTTTCATAACAAGCCATCTCTAGACTCTGAAGAAAGTGTATGATGGGATAATTTCAGGACAACATGGGATGGTGGGTGTTAGGGGTTAGCTAGGTCATAGGAAACAGTATGGTGACTGATGGAGAGCTAGCTTATATAATGTAGAGAGCTCATTTCATCTGTGTCTGGCTCTGTGTGTGTCCAGGCCACAGAGGAGGTGTCTAAGAGCCTGGTGGCGATGAAGGAGATTCTGTATGGCACCAATGAGAAGGAGCCCCAGACAGAGGCGGTGGCCCAGCTGGCCCAGGAGCTCTACAACAGCGGCCTGCTCAGCACCCTCGTAGCTGACCTGCAGCTCATCGACTTTGAGGTGAAACACTTTTACACTGTGTTTGTTTGTCTTTGGGACAGATGCAGGGACATGAGAGATTTCTTTTGAGATGCTGACTAGAAAGGTGGGTCTCCTTTGGGACGGAGTGATATAGATGAGAGAGACCGATTTATGTCGATGTACAGAAAGAGTCAAGACTGACTGTTCTGTCTCTTCTACTGGCACATGGACATGCTTTCACAGGGACATGTTTTTTCTCTCACTGCAATATGTCTGGCCCATGGTGGTGTGTAGACTTCACTGAGTCAGTGTGGTGTGATTCTCCTCTTCCTCTTTGACACGCTCAACCTCCACATCCTCAGTTGGTCTGTGTCATTCTCACCCATCAGAAGAGACATCTGTCTTAGCTATTCCTGCTATGGGGAGGCTGAAATTGATAATGGGTGCAAAAACAACGCAATGATACTAATATGAAATGTTACGATTCACCAATGGTGAATCTGTTTTTATCACCATAACATGTATAAGAACATTGAATTCAGAATTTAAGTTCAGAAAAACTTTATGGCTGACCCTTTGTGATTTTTAACACTTTTCTGACATTGCTTCATGTCATTTCTGTACAACATCAGGGTAAGAAGGATGTAGCTCAGATCTTCAACAACATCTTGAGGCGTCAGATCGGGACGCGGACGCCCACGGTGGAGTACCTCTGTACTCAGCAGAACATCCTCTTCATGCTGCTCAAAGGGTGAGGCCTGGGGTGCCCAAACTTACACTGTCATTTACAATGTTGGGGTGTAGTGTTTTTGAATTGGTTACCACATTGTCGTCTCAATAGAAAATAATGAAATCCATCGAAATAGAAAGATAACTATTGCAGAAGTTGACAAACAGCCGATATTGATAGTAATAACTGGAGACTTAACAATGTCCTACATCAGGGATCATCAACTAGATTCAGCCATGGGCAGATTTCTTTATTTTTTATTGAGCGGATGGTCGGGGGCCAGAACATAATTACAAATCATTTGTAGACTGCAAATTTACTGAAAGAAACCCAAACAGATGTGTTTGACTAATACACAATAATTTCAAACGTTGCTTACATTTGTGTACAATGTGTCTCTATTGTGTGGGAATACTTGAACAGATTTCTTAAATTAAAATCACTTGGAGCTAATTATCTGGTGTTTTTACAGTCTTTTATGCGAGTTTTATAAAACRACTCGTGAGCCAAATTCCATTGGGGAACCCTATTCTATATCTTATTTCAATGTAATTTACATTGGGTGCTGCGTCTAGGTTTGGGCGATATTACGATAACATCATGATGTGACAGACGATGATTTAGCTTATTTGAACTTGACTGGCACTCCGCAGTAGAGMACGGAGTCCCGCAGGGCAACACACAAGTGATGCTCTGCGTAATTAGCCTATTCCTATTTGCTATAGTCTATTTCAATATACACTGCTCAAAAAAATAAAGGGAACACTTAAACAACACAATGTAACTCCAAGTCAATCACACTTCTGTGAAGTCAAACTGTCCACTTAGGAAGCAACACTGATTGACAATAAATTTCACATGCTGTTGTGCAAATGGAATAGACAAAAGGTGGAAATTATAGGCAATTAGCAAGACACCCCCAATAAAGGAATGGTTCTGCAGGTGGTGACCACAGACCACAGTCACTTTTGAATGCTGGCGGTGCTTTCACTCTAGTGGTAGCATGAGACTGAGTCTACAACCCACACAAGTGGCTCAGGTAGTGCAGTTCATCCAGGATGGCACATCAATGCGAGCTGTGGCAAAAAGGTTTGCTGTGTCTGTCAGCGTAGTGTCCAGAGCATGGAGGCGCTACCAGGAGACAGGCCAGTACATCAGGAGACGTGGAGGAGGCCRTAGGAGGGCAACAACCCAGCAGCAGGACCGCTACCTCCGCCGTTGTGCAAGGAGGAGCACTGCCAGAGCCCTGCAAAATGACCTCCAGCAGGCCACAAATGTGCATGTGTCAGCATATAGTCAGTGTATATATATGTGATGCAGAACGCAAGAGAGGAATGTAGGTCCGACAGAATGGATCATTATTTTTTAAGTACCGTACACTCCTGAACTATCTTGTGCTTAGCTGTTTTTAAAAAAGCGTAGCCTGTATTCTCTTCTCTCTCCATTTGATAGGCTATATGAATGACTGTTGGCAATGCTTCATTGTTTTATGTATGGCTTTCTTCCGATCAAACAATGAATGTAAAGGAGTTCCATCTCARAGTAATTTTTTTCGCCTAAAAACACAAGTTAGCCAGAGGACTAATAATGAGGGAGAACAAAGCATATCAATATCCTATAGAAACATCTAATGACCAGTTTAAGCTTATTAAGAAAGAAATGATCAGTGCAGACCATGAATATCCCTCCAAGCGAGGTTCAAAACCAAATGGCCAATAACCTATCCTTATTCCTCCTACTGGTCTATCATAAGCTTTACGACAACTTAAAGTTAGGAACATTAGCTTATTTCCCAAAATATTCTAGCCTACGAAGGAGTTGTCCTGAAGTTGTGGCTTTCATAAATAACACAAATAAATGAATGTCTATAGCCTAAGACTAGGCATAGGCTATTTTCAATCACAGCTTTATGATAGATAGAAGAAACAATATTTATTTTCCTATTTTATGAGGCAATTATTATCCCGTTGTGAAGACAGTAGACTGTTTCTATCCAGCCCATGATCTAGTCCTATAACCTACACTACATGACCAAAGTATGTGGACACCTGGTCGTTGAACATCTCATTCCAAAATCATGGGCATTAATATGGAGTTGGTCCCCCTTTGCTGYTATAACAGTATCTACTCTTCTGGGGAGGCTTTCCACTAGATGTTGGAACATTGCTGCAGGGACTTGCTTCCATTCAGCCACGAGCATTAGTGAGGTTGGGCACTGATGTTGGGTGATTAGGCCTGGCTCACAGTCGGCATTCCAATTCATCCCAAAGGTGTTCGATGGGGTTGAGGTCAGGGCTCTGCAGGCCAATCAAGTTCTTCCACACTAATCTCAACAAACCATTTCTGTATGGACCTCGCTTTGTGCACGGGGGCATTGTCATGCTGGAACAGGAAAGGGCCTTCCCCAAACTGTTACCACAACGTTGGAAGCACATAATTTTCTAGAATGTCTTTGTATGTTGTAGCATTAAGATTTCCCTTCACTGGAACTAAGGGGCCTAGCCCAAACCATGAAAAACAGCCCCAGACYGTTATTCCTCTTCCACCAAACTTTACAGTTGGAACTATGCATTGGCAGGTGTTTCCACTGCTCCAGAGTCCAATGGCGTCGAGCTTTACATCACTCCAGCTGATGCTTGGAATTGCGCATGGTGATCTTAG
This sequence comes from Salvelinus sp. IW2-2015, assembly GCF_002910315.2. Classification (NCBI taxonomy): domain Eukaryota; kingdom Metazoa; phylum Chordata; class Actinopteri; order Salmoniformes; family Salmonidae; genus Salvelinus; species Salvelinus sp. IW2-2015. The sequence goes on along the minus strand of NC_036841.1, from coordinate 26,635,479 downwards.
GCTTGTGTACGGCTACTTGGCCATGGAAACCCATTTCATGAAGCTCCCGACGAACAGTTCTTGWGTTGACGTTGCTTCCAGAGGCAGTTTGGAACTCTGTAGTGAGTGTTGCGCTTCAGCACTCGGCGGTCTTGTTCTGTGAGCTTGTGTGGCCTATCACTTCACAACTGAGCTGTTGCTGCTCCTAGACATTTCCACTTCACAATAACAGCACTTACAGTTGACTGGGGCAGCTCCTGCAGGGCAGAAAYTTGACGAACTGACTTGTTCGGAAGGTGGCATCCTATGACTGTGTCATGTTGAAAGTCACTGAGCTCTTCAGTACGGGCCACTCTACTGCCAGTGTTTGTCTATGAAGATTGCATGGCTGTGTGCTCAATATTTATACACCTGTCAGCAACGGGGGTGGCTGAATCCACTCATTTGAAGGGGTTTCCACATACTAGTGTAGCTCACCAACAAGATTTTTGTTGTTGTTGGGGGGGTTGGCCGATAGGGGGCAATAGCATCGTATGTCAATGTTTTATGGGTACATAATTACGTTAGGACTAAAGTTGACATCGCCCAACCCTACTTGCGTCGTAATAACGGGATACCTCCTTCCTATTCAAATGTCCACCTGGTAGGTACGAGTCTCCAGAGATCGCTTTGAACTGTGGCATCATGCTRAGGGAGTGTATCAGGCACGAGCCACTGGCCAAGATCACCCTGGGGGCCGAGCAGTTCTACGACTTCTTCAGATACGTGGAGATGTCCACGTTCGACATCGCTTCAGACGCATTCGCCACTTTTAAAGTGAGTTTTCMGTTTTTCTCAGAACTGTAATATCTCAGACCCCCTAGGACCGTGGGTTTCTTGGGACTTAGCTAGAGGGCCTGCATTTTTGAGCTCATTGGTTAAAATACCTGTATGTTTTCCTCTTCCAGGACTTGCTAACGAGACACAAGATTCTGAGTGCAGAGTTCCTGGAGCAGCATTACGACAGGGTAAGTCCTCCACATCGTGCTGAAATGTAATCCGGCGAGAACACATCTCCATGACGCGTTTCTTTGAATGTTCCTTTTTCTGAATAGCAACCTGTCCTGGTTAACGGAGCTTTTTAAGACTGAGRTCACGCCTGCATAAGCTGAGTTTCTTTGCGCTAAACCCCAGCCTGACAACGGAGTATTTCAGAGACATCTAAGATCCATGAAAAGTATACCAGGGAATACGGAAATTACCTTGGCAGCACAGTACTCAGTACCTAACATAAAAACCAGGCAGTTGACACTGTGGCTGTTTTGAATACAAGGCAGCTCCCTGTCTATCGGTGTGGGAATATCACTAGTTGGCTTGTCACCGAGTTTGCAAACAAGCAGATGCACTCTGAAATAGCGCTTGACATTCACTACGATTCTTTCTCCTCCCCTCYCTCCAGTTCTTCAGTGAATATGAGAAGTTACTCCACTCTGAGAACTACGTGACTAAAAGGCAATCCCTCAAGGTAAGAACGTTGGTCCTGTTGTAGTAAACAGCTGTCATTTGTATGTATACCTGTTTTTGAGGGCTAAGTATAGATGGTCTCTTACATGGTTTGGTTACTGAAAATATCACCAAGTTGACTGATGTCAGTCTGTGGATGGAGTAGGTTTTAGATACATTTCATCTGCCTGGTAACGTCCTCTTATTTTTGCCAATGCATAGCAGTATCTTCACTTTGCCTTGTGTAAACCCAACTATAATGACAATCTATTTATATAGTTTTAGCTGAATCTTGTGTTTCAAACCTGGCATTTAAATAAATTAATACTTTATCACCTACCACAGACTAATTGCGATTATTACTTAATGTTTTTTGTCACACTGAAACAATCTAGTTGCTGGGAGAGCTTCTTCTCGATCGACACAATTTCACCATCATGACGAAATACATCAGCAAGCCAGAGAACCTCAAGCTAATGATGAACCTTCTTCGGGACAAAAGCCGCAACATCCAGTTTGAGGCCTTCCACGTCTTCAAGGTAAAATAAWWTWWAAAAMRRRMYWRSMMMARGSYWWWRKMRGSSGKKSMAWTTKRMTGAGTTRAGTTRGATTGTAAGAATMATTTGTSCTCTTCCTTCCCCTGTAGGTGTTTGTGGCCAACCCCAACAAGACACAGCCCATCTTGGACATTCTTCTGAAGAACCAGACCAAACTCATCGAGTTCCTCTCCAAGTTCCAGAACGACAGGACGGAGGACGAACAGTTCAACGATGAAAAGACGTACCTGGTCAAACAGATCAGAGATCTGAAGAGGCCGTCCCCCCAGGAGGCCTGAGAGAGGGGCTTAAGGGGTCCAGACAACATCTGGATAATGGACTCATCAGCAGCCGCTGCTGTTCTGGTTTTTCCACCATTTTGAGGAAACAAAAAATAACGCGCCCACATCAAGTCATCAGGAAGTCTCCCGCTCATTCTGCTGTTCAATGCAACGGACATAAGATTTTGTTTCACGATTTTTATTTCCAGTATCTTCTTTTAAAAAGATGAACATAATAGATGCTGCTTGTTTCTTCCACATTAAGACATGTGGAAGGGTAACATCAACAACACAACAAAGGTCATTCAAACATAGTAACAACGAAATCTACATTTGAGTGCTATGCAGACTTCTGACACACACGTAGTGCTATAATATCAGCATAAACCTTGAGATGAAAAGGTACTAGCAAWGTGAACATTGGGGTGTTGGTTGCATGCCTTGTTCGAATGTGACAGATCCATGGCTGTACTTGGGGCTAAAYGCTGGCCCTGTCTACTTAGTGTCACAGTCTGCAAAAAGCACATACCAGCTACAACTCTTATCTATGCTTTCATCGTATACAGCAGCAACAGTGATACATTTTAAAATGGGCTCTCCAATGGCCTCATACCGAACCATGCAGCTATTGGTGTGTTGTGAAACAGCACAAAGCAAATGATATGGGTAAAATGCTAGATATTATTTCGGTACAGGCCTGACTTGTTCTGGGACAGGGTGAACATGTACATATTACTTTTATTTTTGCTTTGTAGATTTTGTTGAAACATTGACACATGAATATATATATATTTTACCTTAAATCAAGTTTTTCGGTAATTCTAATCAAATTCATTTTTAAGAGAAAATCTGTCATTTTTTTGCATTTAATTTTACTGCTGAATTTAAATGGTGGCTGGTTTTTCTTTGTACATAATGTCCAGCCAGGGTCAGCTCTTACATTGTTAACCTAGAGGACATTACTAATAATTAGTACAGCTGGGGAATGTAATGGTATTAGCCCAGATCTCTTAATCCTCTTTTCTTTCYGTCTGTGTTTTAGTAACTCAGACGACTAAAATGTGCTGGGGTGCCAGAACAGTGGGATGGAGGGGAGGCCTGGAGGGAATGGGATGGGGCAAGGTGCTAACTAAAACATCAAGCCTGTGAGTTTGTGCTGAGCAGCCAGCCAATGGTCACCTTCCCCTGCTCAGACGTTGCATGGATCAACCAATGGTTGTGTGCTACGTCATCCACTGAGAGATTGCTATAACATGTGGTTAGCTGATACATATCCTATACAAGCATTGTAAGATCTGGCAGGTGTCAGCAATGCCTGGGTAGAGGAACACGCCCTTCATCACCCAACTGGAATCTGATTCGAGGGGGGTTGAAGGGGATTTCAGAGAATCGCAACATTCTTCCCCCCACTTATCCACTCTGGTTTATTATGATATTCACTGCTTTCTGGTGGTGTAGGGGTGTTGCACCATATCTAGTGAGCTTCAGGAGTTGACAATTACTTGGCACATTCAAATGTTTCCCCTTTACCACCCAGTTTGAGCCATTTTCATTGGGGTTGAAATTCCAGTACAATTCCAGAGCATTAAGTATGTTCTTTGGAGATTGTTTAAATGTTTACTTTACACTGACTGAGCTAATCTGCCATTTGAAACACCATATTTATTTGAGGGATGGAGTTGATTGGATGATATGAATATATTGCATATATACCACTCAACAGACATGTTTACTTGCAGTGAAGGATATGGTCAGAGAGTGATGTTGAGCCAAGTGCTTTTGACTGAAAGCTCAAGATATCCCAATAGATGAGATCAACCATTTCATTGTGCAAACCAACAGAGACCAGWATTCCTCAATGCATATTTAAATTGCATGTTCCTCTACTGGCTGCATGGTACTCTCTACAAGCAATGTTGTACTGGAATTTTCTTWAAAAAATAACAAAAGAACATTTGAGATAGCGAGATTATTTGGCTATGTCTGACCTTTAACCTTTGACTCCAGTCCCAGCACATTGAGTGTGTGGGTGATTTCAGTAGTGTCAAAAAGGCTTTGGCCTTACAATCTAAACATAAATAAATGAAAAACATTTTGAATAAATTGAACCTTTGCTCAGTGTTATTTGTTTCGCATGGTCCTTTCCTGTATCTGTCTGCTGAATGTCTGGAAGAGTAAAATCAATTTTAAAAAATCCAGCATTCAAGCACTCTCAATTTACGGTATATACCCTATCCTGGATGTTGACGACGTGTGCATTATTTAGCTATGGATACTTGGCTATTGTAGCCTTTTCTTTTTATAAACAGAATGTGCTAATGATACCGCATAATTATCAGTACTCCCTTTCTCTATTTTTCACGGACGGTACTCTTCACACACTACTTACTCATCATAACGTAGACGTAACTCATTCCAGTGCCTGTGCCTTTAAGTGGGCTTAAAAGTCAAACTTCCGGTAGATTGATACCACCAGCTATATTGTATCAGTAACAACAGAAGAGGCTCGCATACGAAAGGCGATCTAGCTACTGTAGCAAGAAAGAAACGAAACCCACCCGATCAGTCTTTGACAGGGACAGCCATGGTCAAGATCACTTTCCAGTCCGTCGCGGGACAGAAAGCCGAGAAGGAGCAGAATGATGGCGACAAGACCGACATTCTCATAAACCATCCAATGGTAAATTAGTGATGCATTTCTATGTTGTGGTTGGCAACATATATCGCTTTGTGTGCTGTGCCCTTCGATAAAACATAGCTAGCTAGCGCTACCTCCAGTAATTATGAAGTTGCGCGCGGTGGGATGTCAAGCGTCTGCAGGGCATTTTACTTGAAATTTACCGGCACAAACATCGACGCAACAGGAGCATTTTAACGTTGTTATTTGACAGCAGAGCAGCCATTGTCATTTGTCAGGAAATAAAACGATGCTGTGCGGCTAACGAGCTCTTTGTGGAAATATAGCCACTTAGCCAAATAGTCTACGGATAAAGGGGAACTGCTAACATTACTATTGAACATAGTTAAGTGGATGTTCTTAGACAGATTAGTTTTATTGACATCAATTATTTAGGCCAACGTTAGGCTATGAGAATTTAACTCTAATGTTGTCAATATTGGAGTTAAATTCTTAGCTGTAAGAACCTAAACCAAGAAGGATTTAATTATTTAAGCATAGGCCTATAATGTTGGCTGTGGGTTATGAATAATTATTATATCTCTTGGGAAATGTGAATGGATTACAATAACATTGTAATATACCAAACACAGGCAGCAGACAAAATGGCAGATGGAGGTTACTGCTGGCCATGCAAGTWCATATTTAGTAAGTAGCATCACTGTGCCAGCAGTAGGCTACAGTTCTCAACTTGTGATGCAGTCGTTCAAGGAAAACTTGGCTTCTCAGAATCCTGCTGTTTCAAATCCAATAAAATATGCTTTGCTTTGTCAGCCCCCTGCATTCAGTAATGAACTACAATGAAAGCCTGAGACAAGTATTTGATCAAATGTTTGAAAGATGCATCTTCACCAACTAGGCTGTATGTGTGCCTGTTTTTTATCTCAAGGTTAAGTTGGCAGAGACCTATTGGCAGTACCTTCTATAATATAGTGTTTGTTGGAAATGTAGACAGACTATAGTCACATTTTCAGTCCATCTAAGGCCYTCCTATCTCAATCAGCAGGGAAGAAGAACACTGGTAAAAATCTGTCTCTGTGGGGAAAACACACAGACAGCGAGAATGATGCCTAGTCTATCCCTTCGTCCTTGTGCATCTTATCTCCTAGTTTATCCTTCACCACAGGTTGTCGTAACACTAAGATTTTGGCTTTGATAGTCTGTGAGCTGTTTTCATACACAGACAATAGCAGCGTCAGGAGAATTTCAAATACCAGCTAAGAATAGCTTGCTTTGTTGTCTCCTATGCACAGAGCTCATCCTCCAGGATAAATGTACCTGWACTCCCACCTATCCACCCACATAGTTGCACACATACGCTAGATAGGATTTCCGCTCACATCAGTCACATGTTATGTTAATTATCATAAATGGTTATGTGAGCGGTGTAGGCTACAATCGTGTGCCTATTGCCAACCCGTGCCACCCTGCCAACAAACAGGTTGAGCGTGTGACAGAGGCAGATGGGATGAGAGACTGGGGGTGGTGTTACTCTCTGTCTTAGAAGTGCCATGTTACTAGCCACTCTGTTATCCATCTCTGCCACCCATGTTGCTGTTTCCCTGCTAAAACATGCAGATTTATTCTATCTAAGACCAGGAACATAATGCACTCTTAACCCCACATGACTTAGTCTGCCCTGTTCTGATGTGCCTGCATAGAATATCTGTGAAACACTAGCTTTTCACCAAGTACCAAAGCCATACCAGTAAGCTTTGTCTGAGCTTCTTCTGTAGTGTGAGGCAGCCTGATGTAGAAGTGCACTGCCTGGACAGGACACTAGCCTGTGTTTGTGTTCATGTATGTGGCCCTGTGTCTCTCCCTGTCCCTGTCAGGAGGATGAGGAGGAGCTGGTTCTGCCTCTGCGCTCAGGGAGGTCTCCTCTGAATGGCCTATGCTGCCTGACCTTTGGCCTGGTGGTCTTCATGTCTGGTCTGGTGTTGGCCTCCATCTATGTCTACCGCTACTACTTCATACCCCAGGTACCTAGAACCTACATCCAGTGACAGAATGAGGCAATACTCTGATATCACTCTGTCCTCTATGGTCCTACATTATATATACTAAATTATGTGGACACCCCTTCAAGATTGTGGATTGGGTTATTTCAGCCACCCCTGTTGGTGACAGGTGTATCAAATCGAGCACACAGCAATGCAATCTCCATAGACCAACATTGGCAGTAGAATGGACTTTGAACGTGGCATCGTCAGAGGATGCCACCTTTCCAACAAGTCAGTTCATCAAATTTCTGCCCTGCTAGAACTGCCACGGTCAACTCTAGTGCTGTTATTGTGAACTGGAAACGTCTAGGAGCAACAACGGCTCAGCCACAAAGTGGTAGGCCACACAAGCTCACAGAACGGACTGCTAAAGCGCATAGCATGCAAMAATCGTCCATCCTCGGTTGCAACACTCACTACCGAGTTCCAAACTGCCTCTGGAAGCAACATCAGCATAATAACTGTTCGTCGGGAGCTTCATGAAATGGGTTTCCATGGCAGAGCAGCCGCACACAAGACTAAGATCACCATGCACAATGCCATGCTTTGGGTGGCGTATAGCTCGCTGCCATTGGACTCTGGAGCAGTGAAAACGTGTTCTCTGGAGTGATGAATCACGCTTCATCATCTGACAGTCCGAMGGACAAATCTGGGTTTGGTAGATGCCAGGAGAATGCTACCTTCCCGACTGCATTGTGCCAACTGTAAAGTTTGATGGAGGAGGAATAATGGTCTGGAGCTGTTTTTCATGGTTCGGGCTAGGCCCCTTAGTTCCAGTGAAGGGAAATCTTAACGCTACAGCATACAGTACGATGACATTCCAGRGGATTCTGTGCTTCCAACTTTGTGGCAACAGTTTGGGGAAGGCCTTTTCCTGTTTCAGCATGACAATGCCCCTGTGCACAAAGCGAGGTCCATACAGAAATGGTTTGTCGAGATCGGTGTGAAAGAACTTGATTGGCCTGCACAGAGCCCTGACCTCAATGCCATCGAACACTTTTGGGATGAATTGGAACACCGACTGTGAGCCAGGCCTAATCGCCAAACATCAGTGCCCAACCTCACTAATGCTCTTGTGGCTGAATGGAAGCAAGTTCCTGCAGCAATGTTCCAACATCTATTGTAAAGCCTTCCCAGAAGTGGAGGCTGTTATAACAGCAAAGGGTCCCCAACTCCCATATGAATGATTTTGGAATGAGTTGTTGGTCGAGCAGGTGTCCACATACTTCACATGTAGAGGGTCTTCTGATGTTGAATTTGTAAATGTGCATCCTGGTTTAACTGTCTCTGGTGGTATAACGTACATTTTGAGGTCAGTTTTTTATCAGACATTGGTCCTTCTTTCCCAGTCTGAGATCATGACACGTTCAATAATAGCAGTGACTGTGATAATGAGGATGATAGTTAGTGATAGTCTTGCTAACGGTTTCCCTGTGCCATGACCTAGATCCCAGAGGAGAGTCTGTTCCACTGTAGGGTTCGTTATGAGGACTCTGTGTACGCCCCTCTGAGAGGCAGACAGGAGCTGGAGGAGAACGTGGGCATCTACCTGGAAGACAACTATGAGCAGATCAGTGTGCCAGTGCCCCATTTTGGAGGAAGCGACCCTGCTGACATCATCCACGACTTTCACAGGGTGAGGAGGACTAGGCACATGCACGCATCCACGCACGTACCCACACACCTGATGTAGAGTCAATCGGCCAGGTTTTTGACATGCATAGTTTTATTTAGTTTCGTTTCTGTCTGTCACCAGGGACTGACTGCCTACCATGACATCGCTCTGGACAAATGCTATGTCATCGAGCTCAACACCACCATCGTTATGCCCCCACGGAACCTCTGGGAACTGCTGGTCAATGTTAAGGTAACATAAAGCCTGTCTCTCTCACTTTCTGTTTGAGATGCCGTCTCCCATTTCCCACAGCCTATTATTCCCTCTTTGTCCCTGTCTCTGCCTCTGTCTCTGCCTCTGTCTGTCTCGGCCGTCTGTCTGTCTGTCTGTCTCGGCCTCTGTCTGTCTGTCTGTCTCGGCCTCTGTCGTCTGTCTGTCTCGGCCTCTGTCTGTCTGTCTGTCTCGGCCTCTGTCTGTCTCGGCCTCTGTCTGTCTGTCTGTCTCGGTGTCTGTCTATGTCTCTCTTTGTCTCTCTCAATTCAAAGGGCTTTATTAGCATGGGAAACATGTTTACATTGCCAACGCAAGTGAAATGGATAATAAACTAAAGTGAAATAAAAAATGAACAGTAAACATTACTCACAAGTTTGAAAGGAATAGAGGCATTTGAAATGTCATATTATGGCTATGTACAGTGTTAAAATGATGTGCAAATAGAGAGACTATCCGAACTCTAACCCTGTCTACCCCCCCCTCTCTGTGTTTAGAAGGGGACGTACCTGCCCCAGACCTACATTATCCAGGAGGAGATGTTTGTGACGGGGAAGGTTCACAACATGCGCCTGCTGGGGCCCTTCATCTACCGCCTGTGTAACGGCAAGGACACATACCGCCTGAAACGCCGCGCCCGCAGACGTGAGTCGGGGGGGGTTCAGAGCTTTGTATAAGGTTGTGCGGGTCATTCAGGGTCTGAATGGTCTACCTATTCTCTTGTCTAATAAAAGTCTTTCACTGTCTGACCTGTAGGCATCAACAAACGGGAAGTGGCGAACTGCCATCGCATCCGCCACTTTGAGAACACGTTTGTGGTTGAGACAGTCATCTGTGATGGAGTGTAAACTGTTACCTTAGCATGACCGTCTGGCACAACACCCTAAGGCACAGCCACCTCTCCTGCCACTGTAGCGCATCCCTGTGTAGATACTTAGAATGACCTTTCAGTTGCACTTTAACTATGGTTTGTTATTTTTTCCATATGTTTACCTGTCTCTTTATAAACACACTGTTTATTTTAGGAATTGTCAGTAGTGAGGTTTTCCTTGTGTTTCCTGGCTGCAATAATACATGTTTTTCTCTGTAATTTACCTTGGCTGAAATAGTTTCATGTAGCAGAACCACTAAGCCAATTATAATGGGGAGATTTTTCCACTTAAGAGAACTGTGACGGCCTTGGTTGTCAGGGAAGACAAGTTTCCATGTGTTGTCATGGCGACTACTTGATTTCCCTGCTCTTGAAATTACTGCGCGTGTGAAATCCTGCTACTGTCAGCAACCACCTGACCTAATGTTGTGCCGCATCGCTCTCAGCTTTATCTCTTGCTCTTTGTCGCACTGTTTGTCTGTCACTACACCCCCCCAGCACACCTCATGCTTCTCTTTTGTGTTTCTTCTTTAGCTCAGTCACCCAATCAAACTAAAGGAAGACATGAATGTGAGTTTAAGAACCAGTGTCCTTACAAAGTGAAGTAGACAAATTGGCCATTATTAGTCTTTGTGTGCGTTTGCACCTGTATGTAAGGCCTCTAAAGTATAGAATCATGTACATGACACTTAATGTATGTAGTTATGTAATATTATACCAGATTATTTCCAGCCAAGCTGCCCTTCTCCCTGTGAAAGCGTCGAAGAATGTTTCTCCCTCCTTATTGATGCCCCTCTCATCACCTCGTATTGTTTATATTTCAGGGGAGGTCGAGCCTCTCCCCCTTCATTTGCACTCTTTATCAACGCTTTTGTGAGTCATTCCAGTAGAATTCTGTCATGATTTTTCACCCTGCATGTGTGTTTCTCTAAGGAAAAACTGCACTGTTAGATTCTTTTCTAAGAGCACGTTTAAAGCCTTGGTCCAGAGTCAGAGACTGGACTAAAGTAATGATTGCTGTAAGGGAGTTTATTATATCATATGCTAATATATACCTTAGACAGGTCTGTATATTTTGTCTGCTGGTGAAGTCTTATCTGTGAATAAAGTAGTTAAAAACACCCAGGGGCTTCTATCCTTTGTTCTTTCTAAATAACTGTTACCGCAAGGCACTACAGAGGGTACTGCGTACGGCCCAGTACGTCACTGTTATCACAAGGCACTACAGAGGGTACTGCGTACGGCCCAGTACGTCACTGTTACCGCAAGGCACTACAGAGGGTACTGCGTACGGCCCAGTACATCACTGTTACCGCAAGGCACTACAGAGGGTACTGTGTACGGCTCAGTACGTCACTGTTACCGCAAGGCACTACAGAGGGTACTGCGTACGGCCCAGTACGTCACTGTTATCACAAGGCACTACAGAGGGTACTGCGTACGGCTCAGTACGTCACTGTTATCACAAGGCACTACAGAGGGAACTGCATACGGCCCAGTACGTCACTGTTACCGCAAGGCACTACAGAGGGTACTGTGTACGGCCCAGTACATCACTGTTACCGCAAGGCACTACAGAGGGTACTGTGTACGGCCCAGTACATCACTGGGACTAAGTTTCCTACCATCCAGGACCTCTATACCAGGCGGTGTCAGTGGAAGGCCCTAAAAAATTTCACTCCAGCCACGCTAGTCATAGACTGTTCTCTCTGCCACCGCATGGCAAGCGGTACCAGAGCGCCAAGTCTAGGTCCAAGAGGCTTCTAAACAGCTTTTACCCCCCACAAGCCATAAGACTCCAGAACATCTAATCAAATGGCTACCCAGACTATTTTCATTGCCCCCCTCCCTTTTAACGCTGCTGCTACTCTGTTACAATCTATGCATATTGTCACTTTAATAACTCTACCTACATGTACATATTACCTCCATTACTTTGACTAACCGGTGCCCCCGCACATTCACTGTGTACCAGTACCCCGTGTATATAGCCTCGCTATTGCCTCACCTCGTTATTTTACTGCTGCTGTTTAATTATTTGTTACTTTCATTTTTTAAATTTTAACTGCATTGTTGGTTAAGGGCTTGTAAGTAAGCATTTCACTGTAAGGTCTACTACACCTGTTGTATTTGGTCGAACCAATCAACAAAGGGAACTGTTGGGCACCCGGCTCCGCATGTGAATGAAAGCCTTAGTAATTATTAGTACTTTTGGGGAAATGAGTGTGGTCGATGTACAAAACCTACATACAATAAATGTCAATGACTTCAGTCTTATTAATCATGAAGATAAGGAGGTAAAATGTTTATTCTATAAAACAATTGTATTGGCACATCTTAAAAGTACAGATGAGCTCAATTAAACTTACAGAAGAGATGAACTGTTACCAAAAAAAACKAAACTATAACATGTCATTTGACAAAATATCATTCTATCTTTAACTATAAATTGTGGCATATTTAGGGACACATTTTGATGCTGTTACCTCAAACTATCCACTGGTAATGGATTCTCACTCACTGTGTTCTCACCCTTCATCTACTTTCATGTGATCTGGCCTGAGAAACCTCCATGTCAGAACCCTCTTCTTCCAGAAAGCATCTAAAGAGAAGAAGTACAACAGTGGATCTAGATAACAGTTGATGCTGGCCAGACAGAACATGGGCATGATAGCCTGCCTGATACTGAGCATCAGCACGATGGAGGAGGGCAGGAAGAAGACAAACAGAAGGTTGATGGTGAAGATCAGCATGATGTTTGTTCATCTTGTTGTTGACCCTGGCGGCATCACTGAGGTGCCCGCGTAGCTTCCAGGACACCATGGTGGTGGCGACCACGTTGACCCCCCAGCATGGGGAACACCAGCCCGGACTGCACATAACCAACGATCGGATTCTCCACAGAACATACATTAGTAAACTCAAAGCAGACGTTAGTGGCATTACAGCTCTTTATCTGACTGATCTAGTAGAGGCTCTCTGGAATGACTGCAACTGCCACTATCAGGACCCAGATGAAGACACAGGCCTTCCAGGCGTTGGTGGTGATGCGGAGGTTGCGGGACCTCAGAGGGTAGACCGCAGCCTGTCCAGGCCAATGACGGTGACGAAGATGGCGCTAGAGCGGATGTTGTTGCGGAACAGCATGGTGGTGGCTGTGCAGGCCTGGATGCCCAGGGGCCCGTGGCGTAGAAGTAGACCCGGGTGTGCAGGGATAGGACCAGCAGCAGGTCGGACAGACCCAGGTGGCTCATGAAGACAGCGCTGGAGGATTTGAGGCCGTGGCGGCGGAGCAGAACCCACAGTGACACGGCATTGAGCGGCAGGCCTAGCACCACCACGCTTCCGTACACAATGGCAGGGGCTGTGAACATCACATAATAACTCCCCTCAAGAGGAGAGCGCTCCTAAACTATCATTGTTGTTGTTCATGGTGTCTGTGCGTGTAATTTGAAAAGAGACAGAAATCACTCCAAACCACTCACTCAATATTCTGGTTGCCACTTCCTATCAGAGCATAGAGGTTGAGCTGTTCTTAACTTTCAGAATGAAAGTGTTGAAACAGGAAGTGAGGATGATTTTGTTTCCTCAGGAAGGACTTCTTATCCTCTCTGCTGATAAGGTTGAAGACTCTTGACAACATGAATCATGTCTGAGTAACAAACTATCAACATGAAGAATCTCTGATCTCTCTGACCTATACAGACAGTCTGATCATTTTTTAACGAAAAGTGAGTTATTCATAGTGAAAAGTTATAAACGAACGTGTTGATCAAGAGCAACTGTCTAAAACATTTAAATACCGTTTTATATTTGAAATGGTCTGGATGTACACATCTTTACTGGCTAGATTGAGAGTGGGTGGATCACATCTGAACAGTCCATATCTGAAYAGTGTATAATTATGTAGAAGCTTCTATTCAGTATGATTAAATGACAAGACTCAGGGTTGTAAATCCCAGGCCTTTTGTTGATCAGATCAGTTAGTGTTAGATATGCCCTCTGAGATATACTGTGGAACCTCTTTGAATCTCAGCCTCCTAAAGGTAAGAGGTAAGACTAGGACCAAAGGCCACGTGTGATGAGTGAGAATACAATGGAAGGCTGGATGATTGATTTAAAAACATTTATTCCAAGTGTTGGCCATTCATTCAATATTCGAGCAACTTGTTTCCTCTGTCTGCTGTGGGGATCTGCGTTTTCCATTTCCCAGATAGAGGTGATAGCCATCCATCTACAGGGGAAGCGTCTCCACCCTGCTCTCCACTCTGCAGGCGCCAAGAGGGGATAAGCCACATCTATCTAGCAAGTCCAATTGATCTCCATTGACCTGGGTGTCTGAGCCTGTCTCTCCAGGTTCCTTGACCTTGATGTTGTCCATTGCATGCTGGTTGATTTCCCTGAGCCTCACCACTGTGTTTCCTCTAGTGGACATCCTCCTCCTCTCCTGGCTGGCAGTCAGCAGGTTCTCCTTCAGGATGAAGTAGTAGCAGACCCCGTCCGTCAGACAGTTGACGCTGCCCAGACACATGCTGATGTGGACGAAGTCTCTGAGGGGGTTGATGACATTCGGGTCCTCCGTGCGGTTCTTGGCCAGGAAGTAGACGACTGCGGCCACGTGGTAGGGGATGAAGCACAGCAGGAAGGCCACCAGATTGCTCAGGACGATTTTCACAGACTTGTTGTTCCTCAGCTTATCGTCCAGCGGGTTCAGTCGCCGCATGTCACTCAGGATCTGCATCACGCGCACCGAGAAGAACACCATGGCAACCGTGCTGATTGTGAACACTGTCTCTATGGCGATGATGATCCATTTCTTCTTCCAGGTTTCGCTGGAGAAGTTCTGGAAACACTTGGTCTCGTTGCCTTTGTGCATTCTGGTGTCGTTGTTGTTTTTGTTGTGGAGCTCATAGACGGGTGTGGTGAAAGCAAATACCATCACCCACACGGCCAGGCATACCAGGGCAGCCTTCCGTGGCGAGTGCAGACGCTTGCCATTGATTGGAAACCGCAAATAAACATAGCGGTCGCCCGAGATGCATACGCTCAGTATGATGCTCCCATAGATGTTGACGAACACCAGGCTCTCCAGGAAGGTGCAGAAGCCCATGCTCAGACCCCAGGTGTGTTCATAGGCGTACATCTTGAAGGGCAGAGAGAAGATGAGAAGGCTGTCGTTGATGATCAGACTGCTGAGGTACACCGTGGACTCAGTCCATCGACGCATCCTGAAGAGGAGGAGCCACAGAGCGGCCAGGTTGAGGGGAAGACCCACCATGAACGTGGGGACATAGACAATCCACTGTATATAGCACACTTTGCTTTCACACAGTACCATTTTACTGCAAACAGAGAGGGAAATACATACACATGAATGTAATTTCACTTATGACTCAATGATTTTTAACCAATACCAAAGGCATCAATCAGGATGGTCACTGTGCAAGAGTAAAGAGATTTATAGGGATAGCTCGGGATTTTGGCAGTCTACTGGAACCGCATGCTAGCTGTTAATTAGCAACTTATTTCAAACTGAACGCAGAGACATAAAATGGTATCCATGAGTTCATCTGACTCATTTCCCTCTCTGTTTGCAGTAAAAGAGAAAGAGCCTCATTGCCAAAATCCTGAACTATCCCTTTAAGCCTCGCGGARATTTGACTGTAGGCTACATGTTATGTTAACTTGAGGGGATATCCTGTAGTAAAGCTCAAGTGCATTGGAGAATAATGAACCAACTAATCATTTGGATCACTACTGCCATCTCATAGACTTGGCATAGTGTTACTACCTAGTAGGCGACTGTAACTGATTTCATCTTAGTGTACCAGGTAGGAGCTTTTTAGAGGTCCATTACTAAGTGGCAGTACTCAATTCCTCTGTAACCCTATAAAAGGGGAAAGGAATTAGCATTCTTGGAAAGGCATCTTATCTGAGATTCCGGGATGATCTCAAACGCACACTCCATGTGTCCTCTGTCCTCTCTCTTCAAAACCCATTGGAGGAGAAGGTCAGAGGGGCGAGACATCTGGTTTTCTCATCCAATGAATTTTGAAAAGGAGAGAGGATGTTAGGAGTTTGGAATTGAGATCTTCCCTCGTTTGGGCCAAGTCAAAGATGGACTATTATATTGTCAAGATGTCCTCAAAGATGAAAGGCTGGCATGAGGCAGCAAGATCAGGTGGGACCATTCTATCCAATGAGAGGCAGAGATACGTGTGTGAACAACAGGCAAAACTCAGATATAAAGTAATTTCTTTCAAAGTTGATAAAATGCCATGTCAGTCCACCTATATCAGTGCATTTGTAACAAACTAACCATTACGAAACGTATTTTMGATCAAATAAGCCTCACATAGCAAATTAGCAATTAAATGTTTTGTTGACCAAATTTTACAGTCTCTCATGGACCTCCATTCCTTACTTTGTGGTCTTATTTTTGTTGACAGATTTTGGGATGAGTAAACCGTCTCGCTTCGACTCTTCCTCTCTGGCCACGTGCTGTGTGTGTGTGTTTGATTGTCATGTTTAAGGGGTTGATGGAAACTAATGTGAAGGTAAAGACGGCCTATTTATAAAACGGCAACACCAGCCGCTGTTCTTTGTCCTTTGTGTTATCGGAACAGAGTTGTGTTTAAAATGTTAGAAAAACTACTTTCCATAGCCTGATACATTAGCTTGTAATTTAGTGGGTTAGGCCAATAGTTGACCCTTTTGCAGTATGACTTATCAAAGACATTTATCACATGTTCTACTGGTATTGGTACTTTATTAGATTTGCGGTGAATTCAGTGTGGCATTCATCCTAAACTGTGTGCAGTGAACCACTTTTATATAGACTATCAGTAAGACTTGTCTCTCTATTTGCCTCTAGCAACTCATTGTAATCAAGCTATTTGTGGTTTTGTACATTAAATATTTCCCAATCAATGATCAGCACTGTACCATTGCTCATCAAAATTGTTATATGTCAAATAAAAGCAATTTTGTATACTTCTATCATTCATTTGGTAGGCCTGTTGGGAACCATGTCTTAGCTTGAAGCTCCTCTTTGCTCCTGTCTAAACCAAGGGGTGTTGTACAGCTACTGTCTATAACTATCATCCCACAGATGCAGGGCACAGACATCAGTTCAACGTCTAGTTTTGATTTACATTTGGTTGAGTTGTCAACTAACGTGAATTCAACTTGAAATCAACAAAACATTTCATCATGTCATTCGAATTTGGTTAAAAGTTGAGTGAATTAAAAAAATTATTATCTTACGTTGATAACTTTTTTTTCATATCTAATCAGTTTTCCATGTTGATTTAACGTTATCACATAGAATTTTCGTGTTGAATTGATGTGGAAATAACATTGATTCAACCCGTTTTTGCCCAGTGGGATGTCACATTAGGTTATAGCCTACCACTGTCCTATCTATGCATATAAATATGTCAGTGTATGTTTAGTACCATTTTACAACTACAGTTGAAGTCGGAAGATTACATACACTTAGGTTGGAGTCATTAAAACTCGTTTTTCAACCACTCCACATGTGTCTTGTTAACAAACTATAGTTTTGGCAAGTCRGTTAGGACATCTACTTTGCGCCTGACACAAGTCATTTTTCCAAMAATTGTTTACAGACAGATTATTTTACTTATAATTCACTGTATCACAATTCCAGTGGGTCAGAAGTTTACATACACTAAGTTGACTGTGCCTTTAAACAGCTTGGCAAATTCCAGAAATTATGTCATGGCTTTAGAAGCTTCTGATAGGCTAATTGACATMATTTGAGTCAATTGGAGGTGTACCTGTGGATGTATTTCAAGGCCTACTTTCAAACTCAGTGCCTCTTTGCTTGACATCATGGGAAAATCAAAAGAAATCAGCCAAGAAAAACAATTGTAGACCTCCACAAGTCTGGTTCATCCTTGGGAGTATTTTCCAAACGCCTGAAGGTACCACATTCATCTATACAAACAATAGTATGCAAGTATAAACACCATGGGACTACACAGTCGTCATACCGCTCAGGAAGGAGACACATTCTGTCTCCTAGAGATGAATGTACTTTGGTGCGAAAAGTGCAAATCAATCCCAGAACAACAGCAAAGGACCTYGTGAAGRYGCTGGAGGAAACAGGTACAAAAGTATCTACATCCACAGTAAAACGAGTCCAATATCAACATAACCTGAATGGCCGCTCAGCAAGGAAGAAGCCACGGCTCCAAAACCGCCATAAAAAGCCAGACTACGGTTTGCAACTGCACATGGGGACAAAGATTGTACTTTTTGGAGAAATGTCCTCCGTGAAGCACAGGGGTGGCAGCATCATGTTGTGGGGGTGCTTTGCTGCAGGAGGGACTGGTGCACTTCACAAAATAGATGGCATCATGAGGAGAATTATATGKATATATTGAAGCAACATCTCAAGACATCAGTCAGGAAGTTAAAGCTTGGTCGCAAATGGGTCTTCCAAATGGACAATGACCCCAAGCATACTTCCAAAGTTGTGGCAAAATTGTTTAAGGACAACAAAGTCAAGATATTCGAGTGGCCATCACAAAGCCTTGGCCTCAATCCTAGAGAAAATTTGTGGGAAGAACTGAAAAAGCGTGTGCGAGCAAAGAGGTCTACAAACCTTACTCAGGTACACCAGCTCTGTCAGGAGGAATGGGCCAAAATTCACCCAAGTTATTGTGGGAAGCTTGCGGAAGGCTACCCCAAACGTTTGACCGAAGTTAAACAATTTAAAGGCAATGCTACCAAATACTAATTGAGTGTATGGTAACTTCTGAGCCACTGGGAATGTGATAAAAGCTGAAATATATCCAGCTCTGTCAGGAGGAATATATTATATATATCCTTCCTTATATCCTTCCTGTTTGGCCCTGTCCGGGGGTTTCTTCGGATGGGGCCACAGTGTCTCCTGACCCCTCCTGTCTCAGCCTCCAGTATTTATGCTGCAGTAGTTTGTGTCGGGGGGCTAGGGCCAGTTGGTTATATCTGGAGTACGTCTCCTGTCTTATCCAGTGTCCTGTGTGAATTTAAGTATGCTCTCTCTAATTCTCTCCTTCTCTCTTTCTTTCTCTCTCTCGGAGGAACTGAGCCCTAGGACCATACGTCAGGACTACCGGGCATGATGACTCCTTGCTGTCCCCAGTCCACCTGGCCTTGTTTGCTGTCCCAGTTTCAACTGTTCTGCCTACGGTTATGGAACGCCTACCTGTCCCAGACCTGCTGTTCTCAACTCTTAATTATCGGCTATGAAAAGCCAACTGAAATTTATTCCTGATTATTATTTGACCATGCTTGTCATTTATGAACATTTTGAACTCTTGGCCATGTTCTGTTATAATCTCCACCCGGCACAGCCAGAAGAGGACTGGCCACCCCTCATAGCCTGGTTCCTCTCTAGGTTTCTTCCTAGGTTTTGGCCTTTCTAGGGAGTTTTTCCACCGTGCTTCTACACCTGCATTGCTTGCTGTTTGGGGTTTTAGGCTGGGTTTTTTGTACAGCACTTCGAGATATTGGCTGATGTACGAAGGGCTATATAAAATAAACTTGATTGATTGAAATAAATCATTCTCTATGCTATTATTCTGACATTTCACATTCTTAAAATAAAGTGGTGATCCTAACTGACCTAAAACAGGGAATTTTTACTAGGATTAAATGTCTGGAAGTGTGAAAAACTGAGTTTAAATGTATTTGGCTAACGTGTATGTAAACTTCCGACTTCAACTGTATGTCCACTGTTGACATGGAAACAAGGAGATAGTTGCCCACCAAGAGGTTAAAGGAAAACTCCACCCAAAACCCATATTTTGGTATTTGTTTTATAAGTCCATTGTTGACATAGAACCAAAAGGTTGTGTAACTTTCAAAACACAGAAATCAACCCTTATGATGTATTTTGCATCATATGATGTAAAATGCAGCATCATATGGTGCTTCCGAGTGGCACAGCGGTCTAAGACACTGCATCTCAGTGCTAGAGGCGTCACTACAGACCCTGGCTTGATTCCAGGCTGTATCACAACCGGCCGTGATTAGGAGTACCATAGGGCGGCGCACAATTGGCCCAGCGTCATCCGGGTTAGGCTGGGGTAGGCCACCATTTTAAATAAGAATGTGTTCTTAATTGACTTGCCTGGTTAAAAAAAAACTAAAAAAAAACTATGATGCAAAATGCATCATACAAGGGTGATTTAGAGCTACATACCTTGAAAACTTGAGTGCTGACAAGCAAAATATTTTGGGACTATGTCAACAATGGACGAATGAAACAAATACCAAAATATYGTTTTTGGGTGGAATTATCCTTTAATGCGTGATGGACTGCTACGACTGTTTATTCAACRCCATAAGAAAATGATCAAATACATTGTTTGGTTGCATCCTATTAAGATTAACATTTACTGTATATTAAATTAATAATGAGTTAAAATCCATTGTTGATATACATACGWTTTTTTACTAATTTGAGTGTCGCAGGTTTAAATTTAACAGGATGTCTGAACCAATGACTGTATAGGTCTGAACAGTGTGATTTTTTCCCCCGTTTGTAGAATGTGCATGATTAAAATGTGTTTCCATTGTTGTAGGGATCATGACATTTGAATTTGTCTAGATGATTTAAGATTATATGGCACAGTATCTCACAACAGCATGGCAGAAACCTCGGGTGATTGTAAAGATAAAATTTGGTTAACTAAGGCACGCACAGTGAGGAACTGGGTGCAAAACTCCAGTCCAAAAGCATTACAGTAGGCAACTTTTTTTTTTAAACACTCACCGAAATCGCGTTGGGATAATTATCTCCTCTCAACTGGAGCCGAACCTCATGGCTTTGAGTCCTTATTTGGTAAAACAGACTTTAACCTACAGTAAATAGCCTATGTCGTGCCAATATTTATTCCTCTGATTGAGAGTGAAACCCGTTGTGCACGCTGTTTTCCAAAAAGCACTACACAAACCACACTGGACCTGCAATCTGCTCTAAGCTAGTACCGCTTTGGTTGACTAGTTTGCATAGTTAAATGAAGCAGTGTATTTCAAATGAAACTAATATAATAAGATATACACATACAGTAGCTAAAAGAAGACCGTCTTCACTTATTGTGTGGATTGCACACTTACATGCCCACCACTTCTGCTTAGGCCACACACGTGGTTTATCACGCTCAGTTTTTTTTTGTAGGATATGTAGGTTAACAGAAGCCATTTCCCCTTTGACATATATACGTTTCCCACGCCCAACAGTGAAATATAATGTCGCTGTTTTGTATAAAGTTGCACTAGACGGAGCCACAGGAACAGTAAGGGGACATTTTGAGTACTCTGTCAGGAGCCAATTCAAATGAATGTGTGTGTGTGTTTGAAATATCATTACTAGTGGTGAAATCTAGCTTTCTGGAAACTGCCCCCTCGTTCTTGCCTGAAAGTACAAGTAGACATTTGACTGTGAAGTCTGTCTGATACTGTAGCGCAGAGAAAAATGTCGTTATGGCAAAGCGTGCATTACATCAGCACCACAGCCACATCCTCATTTATTTTCCGTCTCCACTTTTTCTACTTTGAATGAGTGATCTTCCAGTCATTGTCAAACTAGTCATCATTGCCTGGGCCCCCATACTTTTGAATGAATCCTCTACAGATCAGTAATCCATATTTGGTCTAGAAAAGTGATTAAGGCCTACTCTACATGTCTGTGCATTCGGTGCATTCGGAAAGTATTCAGACCCCTTCACTTTTTCCACATTTTGTTACTTTACAGGCTCATACTAAAATGGATTAAATAGTTCCCCCCCCCCCAAATCAACCTACACACAATACCATATAATGACAAAGAAAAAACAGGTTTTTAGAAATTTTGGGCAAATGTATATATAAAAAAAATGTAATATCACATTTACATAGGTATTCAGACCCTTTACTCAGTACTTTGTTAAAGCACCTATCACGTTCGCTGGAAGCATACTCGGACCAACGTGCAGCGTGATCTGGGTTCCACATCTTTTTATTTAAAGTAAGTGAACCACACAGCAAAAACAATAAAGAATAAACTAAACGTGACGACAATGAAGTGCTAACATGCAACTACACATAAGCAATATCCCACAAAACACAGGTGGAAAAATGCTACTTAAATATGATCCCCAATTAGAGACAACGATAACCAGCTGCCTCTAATTGGGAATCATACCAAACACCAACATAGAAAACAAAACCCCACATAGAAAATATAAACTAGACTAACCCCCCAGTCACGCCCTGACCTACTCCACCATAGAAAATAAGGACTCTCTATGGTCAGGACGTGACAGCAACTTTGGCAGCGATTACAGCCTTGAGTCATCTTGGGTATGTCGCAACAAGCTTGGCACACCTGTATTTGGGGAGTTTCTCCCATTCTTCTCTGCAGAACCTCTCTAGATCTGTCAGGTTGTATGGGGAGCGTCTCTGCACACCTACATTCAGGTCTCTCCAGAGATGTTCGATCGAGTTCAAGTCCGGGCTCTGGCTGGGCCACTCAAGGACATTCAGAGACTTGTATCGAAGCTACTCCTGGGTTGTCTTGGCTGTGTGCTTAGGGTTATTGTCCTGTTGGAAGCTGAACATTCGCCCCAGTTAGGTCCTGAGCGCTCTGGAGCTGGTTTTCAYCAAGGATCTCTCTGTACTTTGCACCATTCATCTTTCCCTCGATCCTGACTAGTCTCGCAGTCCCTGCCCCTGAAAAACATCCCCACAGTATGACACTGCCACCACCATCCTTCATCCTTCACTGGATGCTATTGGCCAGGTGATGAGCAATGGCCACTCTACCATAAAGGCCTGATTGCTGGAGTGCTGCAGAGATGGTTGTCCTTCTGGAAGGTTCTCCCATCTCCACAGAGTAACTCTGGAGCTCTGTCAGAGTGACCATCGGGTTCTTGGTCACCTCCCTGCCCAAGGCCCTTCTCCCCTGATTGCTCAGTTTGGAACCACCAAGAAGAGTCTTGTTGGCTCCAAACTTCTTCCATTTAATAATGATGGAGGCCACTGTGCTTTTGGGGACCTTCAATGCTGCAGCCATTTTTTGGTACCCTTCCCCAGATTTGTGCCTTGACACAATCATGTCTCTGAGCTCTACGGACAATTCCTTCAACCTCATGGCYTGGTTTTTGCTCTGACATGCACTGTGAACTGTGGGACCTTTATAGTCCAGGCTGTATCACATCCGGCYGTGATTGGGAGTCCCATAGGGTGGCGCACAATTGGCTCAGCGTCGTCCAGGTTTGGCCGGGGTAGGCCATYATTGTAAATAAGAATGTGTTCTTAACTGACTTGCCTAGTTAAATAAAGGTAAACAATTWATTATTTTTTATTAAATAGTCAGGTGTGTGCCTTTCCAAATCATGTCCAATCAATTGAATTTACCACAGGTGGTCCAATCAAGTTGTAGAAACATCTCAAGGCGGATCAATTGAAACTGGATGGGCCTGAGCTCAATTTCAAGTGTCATAGCAAAGGGTCTGAATACTTATGTAAATAAGGTATTTTTAGTATTTCATTTTTATTTATTTTTTCAAAAATGTCTAAAAACCTGTTTTTGCTTTGTCATTATGGTGTATTGTGTGTAGATTGATGAGGAAATAAAATAATTGAATACATTTTAGTATAAGGCTGTAACGTAACAAAATGTGGGAAAAGTGAAGGGGTCTGAATACTTTCCTAATTCACTGTATGTGTGCATTGTGCAATAGATACAATATACTGAATGTAGTAACACATTTGTCAAATTAATGAAACAAGGTGTAAGCCTAAGGTCATATTTCAAGACCATGTACAACACAGACAGTGATCGAGAGACCTACTGAGTTTTTGTCACCTGCGGTGACACTTGAACTTTACACAATTAACCAAACATTTTGTTTGACTAGCTACTGTACATAACCAATTAGGTGACTGTGGACATTTTTAGTTAACACTCCTTGTATCACATTTCCACACAGGCTGCCAAGAGTGTGACATTAATAACATGRTCCACCTGCTTCCTGTTACAGGAGCAATAGATGCAGGTGGAAGGTAACCAGTAAATTAGGCTTAATTATATTTAATTAACTAATTATCACCAGGGGTTTGCCATTATATTACTCTTTTTTTATTTTATTCATCTTTTAGTGTCATGTAATATTATCTTATGTTGTTCTTGTCCGTAACTGGTCCTTACTCAGTCATGTGTTTGTACGTTTTATGTGGACTCCAGGAAGAGCAGCTGCTGCATGTTCAATAGCTAATGGGGATCCTAATAAACTACAGTGAGCTTCAAAAGTATTGGGACAGTGACACATTTTTGTTGTTTTGGCTCTGTACTCCAGCCTTTCTGGATTTGAAATGATACAATGACTATGAGGTTCAAGTGCAGACTGTCATTTGAGAGTATTGTCATCCATATCAGGTGGACCGTTTAGAAATTACAGCACTTTTTGTACATAGTCCCCCCATTTTAGGGTACCAAAAGTATTGGGACCCAAAGTTTAGTATTTGGTCCCATATTCCTAGCACGCAATGATTACGTCAAGCTTGTGACWYTACAAACTTGTTGGATGCATTTGCTGTTTGTTGTGTTTCAGATTATTTTGTGCCCAATAGAAATGAATGGTAAATAATGTATTGTGTCAATCTGGAGTCACTTTTACTGTAAATAAGAATTGTATATGTTTCTAAACACTTCTACATTAATGTGGATACCACCATGATGAAGACAAAACATCAGCTATGCTGGTTAACGCTTGACCTGATTGAATCCAGGCCTAAATTTAACCAATAGTAATGGTTTTTGGTTAGTCAATAGCATATGGAAATTGTGACTTTAATCTTTAAAAAACTGTTTTGCACAATGAGATTATTTAACAGATGTGTTTGTTGGGGAGAGGTTTCCCTTTGGTGGATAGATTAGTGAATCAGATTAGGATGAATGAGGTTTCCCTTTGGTGGATAGATTAGTGAATCAGATTAGGATGAATGAGGTTTCCCTAAATAGCTGCTGCTTTTGCAACAGCTACTGGGGATCCTAATAAAATACCAAATGCCCTCTAGTGGATAGATTAGTAAATCAGATCAGGATAAATTAGGTTTCCCTCTAGTGGATAGATTAGTAAATCAGATCAGGATAAATTAGGTTTCCCTCTAGTGGATTACATTTACATTTTAGTCATTTAGCAGATGCTCTTATCCAGAGCGACTTACAAATTGGAAAGTTCATACATATTCATCCTGGTCCCCCCGTGGGGAATGAACCCACAACCCTGGCGTTGCAAGCGCCATGCTCTACCAACTGAGCCACACGGGACCACCCTATGGGACTCCCAATCACGGCCGGATGTGATACAGCCTGGACTATAAAGGTCCCACAGTTCACAGTGCATGTCAGAGCAAAAACCAAGCCATGAGGTTGAAGGAATTGTCCGTAGAGCTCAGATAGTTTAGTAAATCAGATTAGAGTAGGATAAATGAGGTTTCCCTCTAGTGGATATATTAGTAAATCAGATTAGGACAAATTAGGTTTCCCTCTAGTGGATAGATTAGTAAATCAGATCAGGATAAATTAGGTTTCCCTCTAGTGGATAGATTAGTAAATCAGATCAGGATAAATTAGGTTTCCCTCTAGTGGATAGTTTAGTAAATCAGATTAGAGTAGGATAAATGAGGTTTCCCTTTAGTGGATATATTAGTAAATCAGATTAGGACAAATTAGGTTTCCCTCTAGTGAATAGATTAGTAATCAGATTAGGATAAATTAGATTTCTCTCTATTGAATAGATTAGTAAATCAGATTAGAATGAATTAGATTTCTCTCTAGTGAATAGATTAGTAATCAGATTAGGATAAATTAGATTTCTCTCTATTGAATAGATTAGTAAATCAGATTAGAATTAATTAGATTTCTCTCTAGTGGATAGATTAGTAAATCAGATTAGGATAAATGGGAGTGACAATCTCTCATATGGATCATACTAGTAGGGGAGAGTGGGGTAAATTGTGCCAAAGGGGTAAATTGTGCCAAAGGGATAAATTGTGCCAAAGGGATAAATTGAGCCAAAGGGGTAAATTGAGGGTCCCTTCCCACTGTGCACAGACGTCAGTTCAACGTCTAGTTTGGATATACATTTGGTTGAGTTGTCAACTAACGAGAATTCAACAACACGTTGGATTTAGGTACAATTTGGGTAGAAAAAAAGGACAAATGCACTTACGTTGATGACTTTATGCAAATGTAATCAGTTTTCCACATTGATACAATGTCAACACAGATTTTTGGGGTTGAAATGACATGGAAACAACATTGATTCAACCAGTTTTGGCCCAGCGGATTTTCTCGGAAATCATACACAAAATTAATAATTTGACCAAATATTTAGGAAGTCTGTGAAGGAAGAAACCACATGGGGAAAAAATGGTAAACAAGTTAGGTCCAAAAAAGGGATTTTCACCAAGTCAAATTAATGTATTGTGTTCGAGATTTCACGATGCTTCTATCCAAACCAAAGTAATTTGTTTTAAGATTGTTCTATACATCAGTTGGAATCTCTATAAGTTCCATATGAGGTCCTAAAACTAGCATCTCTCTCTCTCTCTCTCTCTCTCTCTCTCTCTCTCTCTCTCTCTCTCTCTCTCTCTCTCTCTCTCCCCTCCCTCCCTTCCTCCCCTCTTCCTCCCCACTTCTCACCTATACAAAAAGCTGAAACGACACTTTAGCCAGAGGAGTTGATATACATTATGACTGAGTCCGTAAAAGCACTTTGTAGACATGTTCTATCCTGGAGCATAAGTTAATAGTTAACCACAATAGGTGTCATATTATTATCAACAGGCTTCAGGTGTGGAATTTTAACAATGCCTTTAGCAGGCAGATTAAATCCATCGCTCGACTCAGATAACCACACTGTGGTTGGAGTTTACAAACGGCACTCTTGACCTGTGAACTAGAAAGACATGGCTTAGAAAGTGAGAGCAGAAATATGTCTAACCAGGTTACACAATACTGCATCGTCAGGGAGGGACATATTGCATACCTCAGATGTCTGACTTGAGCTCAAGGAAAATGCTCAGTGGACAAAACGCATTCCGCCCCGAAACCCATCTCCTTTGTTATGTGTCAGGGGTGTTTCGGTATCTCTCTCTATCTCTCTCTCTCTCTATATATATATATATCTCCCTCCCTCTCTATGTCTGTCAGTTCAGAAACCAACCTGTTCAATATACTGTTGACAAAGGGAGAATGAGAGTACTGATACAGTCACTAGAAGTAAACATTCCTATTTTGATCACTGATTTGAGAAATCCTTTACACTTTCACTTCTCTCTCTTTTCTTTCTACAGTACCTCTCCTCCCTATTCACGTTCTCTATATTGAAACATTACTGTAATAGAGATCTATATGATTGGTTGGGCAGATCCAGTCAACAAAGCTGTGTGAATCACACAGACACGCCCGTCTGAGGAGAGGAGTCAGTAGGGTGAGTCTGGAAAAGTGTGGTGCCTTGCTCAATCTATCTCCATTGTTATTTTGTCAATGTGACGTGAGATTGTTTCTGTTGTTATTGAGACGTCAAGAAGATCTGTGTGCCTTATTGTGCCTCTAATATATTATTAGATATGAGAATCTTTCCCAGTGACACTAACTATTGTAGTTGGATGATCAAGACAGAAACAGTTCTGTATAAGACATGCAGCTTCAGAGAGCTTGTGTTGTTACTCTGTCAGCCTTCCTCGATTATCTTTTGGATGTTGTGTAAATGTGTTTGACCCCCAGCCCCTCTCCATCTGGTCTGATTAGAGGGAAGGAGTTTGATGGTGCGAGGCGAACACGCTGCTCATACAACGAGGCCTCACTTAGCCATTCTCTGCATAAAGGAGCCCTGGAATTATCTCTCCTGCTGCTGCATGGAGAAACAAAGAACAAACTTTGAACTGTACTGATCAGGCAGCGGTGCGCGGGTTTAGAGGGACCATCATCCACCACAAGACAAGCAGGACAACAGGCTACATATCATCTGAACACACAGTTCTATACCAAACTGGAGGACCTACAGGAGAACTGGCAGGTGTACTGGCTTTTAGTGTGTTCTCTGAGGTGTGACTAACCCCTATACAGGAGAATACAAGGTATACACCACTGGGGAACACACTGAAGATCTTGAGAGGAGGGATATAAAGAAAAGGAGTGATCAGTGATCGCCATGAGGCTGAATTCCCTGGCACAGGTAAGTGGCTTTTCTGGTTCTCCAGAGCACAGAAGAGCAGAGCAGAGAGTGATGGCATGCAGGTGAGGCCAGGCCAGCCTCTGGAATGTCTTTCAGCAGGCCCCACACAGACAGTACAGCAGTGGTATTCAAAGTCGGGGTCTGCAGTGGGGTCGGCAAAATAAAAATTAAGAGAACAGATTGTTGTATGGGACAATATACAAATGTTTTTGAGAAAGATATTTAGGAAAAAAAAGTGTTGAGTAAATGTATTTTTTGGTTYCTTTTCATTTTGATAAGATATGAAAATGTAATTAATTTAAGGATATTTGTTGATGTAAAAATAGAAATGTAATGATTTTAAGGTTGTGTCATTATATTTGGAGTGGGGTGGGATCATGAGGAAAAAAATGGTGTCCCCAGAAATTCTGACGGAAGAAATGGGGTCCCTGCTGCAAAAGTTTGAATACTACTGCAGTGCAAGGCGGTACACAGAGGGTGAGAGAGAGGGAGGGAGAGAGAGAAAAAGAGGGCGAGTCATACACAGAATCATTACAGCTTAGGGAGAGAGAGGGGGCTGACTCTGATTGGCTCCATGGCTGTTTGAGTAACTAACAACACTCCTGCCCCCCGGGCAGGGGGTGGAGGAAGAGGGAGGAGTAGAGAGAGAGGGGAGAGGAGAGAGAGAGAGGAGGAGGGAGGAGTGAGAGACTAGGGAGAGCTACTTTGGCCTCAGTGTGCCGGGCAATCGCTAACCTATGTGAGACTGAGCCCTGAAGTGTGTGTTGTGTTGTTGTTGTTGTGTTGCCTCGCCGGGACTTGAGATTGACAGGAATGGATTTTCTCCTGGATTCTGGCTAACATTTGATGGATTCTACGCTCTCCTCTGCCCTGAAGCCAAACCCGACAGGAACTACCCCACCATCCCGGATCTGAGAACAGGAGGGGGACACACACCCCACGGAGCCTGGAGCCCATTGCCATGGCGATGACGGCCCTGTTCAGGGGCAAGTGGGGTCAAAAGTCGCAGGAGCCACCTGAGAAGCGGCCCGCAGCACCGGTGCACWCCACCAACCACGAGGAGGAAGAGGAGGATGACAGGGTCATCGCCCCCATCCGCAGGAACTCCCGCTTCTACCGTTCCATGAGGAAGAAGAGGCTGGCCTCGTCAGAACAACCTGAAAGTAAGAATAGAATACCCCCTCTTCCCTTCCGCTCAGAATTTCACCAAGCGTAGGCTACCTGGGGCAGCAGGTAGCCTCGTGGTTAGAGTGTTGGGCCAGTAACTGAAMGTTTGTTGGATCGAATTCCCGAGCTGACAAGGTAAAAATCTGTCGTTCTGCCCCTGAGCAAGGCAGTTAACCCACTGTTCCTAAGCCGTCATTGTAAATAAGACTTTGTTCTTAACTGACTTGCCTAGTTAAATAAAGGTTAAAAAATCTGTGTCTTTTGTCTGCTACAGTAGAGAGTCATTAAGTTTGAGAATACAATAACGCATTCAGTTTGAAAATACCTGGGATTCAGGTAGCATGGAATGCTGATAATCAATGTGTACAGCAGTTTTAGGAAAGTTCTGAAGTTTATCTACATTTAACTTAATGTAAGGCCCTAAATCTGGAATTTAAAACTGAGCTGCTTTGGTAAATGGATCTCTTTAGCAGTGCTGGAAAAACTACCCAATTGTCATACTTGAGTAAAAGTAAAGATACCTTAATAGAAAATGACTCAAGTAAAAGTGAAAGTCACCCAGTAAAATACTACTTGAGTAAAAGTCTGAAAGTATTTGGTTTTAAATATATTTAAGTATCAAAAGTAAATGTAATTGCTAAAATATACTTGAGTATCAATTCATTTCAAATCCCTTATATTAAATTTTTGGCAATGAAGCCCTGTATCTACTTCCACAGAGTCAGATGAACTAATGGATACCATTTTATGTCTCTGCATCCAGTATGAAGGAAGTTAGAGGTATTTTCGTGAGCCAATGCTAACTAGTGTTAGAGCAATGACTGGAAGTCTATGGTATCTACTACAGTAGCATGCTAGCAGTTACCATAGACTTCCAAGTCATTGCGCTATAGATACCATTGACTTCCAGTCATTGCTCTAGTTAGCAATTGTGCTAATGCTAGTTAGCAACTTCCTTCAAAACTGCACGCAAAGATAAAAATGGTATCCACAAGTTAATCTGACTCTGGAGAAGTAGATAAAGGGCTTCATTGACAAAATTCAAAGTATCCCGTTAAGCATACCAGACAGCACGATTTTCTTGTTTTTTAAATTTACAGATAACCAGGGGCACAAACACTCAGACATAATTTATAAACAAAGCATTTGTGTTTAATGAGTCCGCCAGATCAGAGGCAGTAGGGATGACCAGGGATGTTCTCTTGATAAATCTGTGAATTGGAAAATGTTCCTGTCCTGCTAAGCAATCAAAATGTAAGGGGTACTTTTGGGTGTCAGGGAAAATATAAATAGTAATGTAAAGCACAGATACCACAAAAAATGACTTAAGTACTTCAAAGTATTTTTACTTGGTTACTTTACACCACTGCTCTTTATATCCCATTGATGGACACAGGAACCCCTGACCTCTTTCCTAAAATCATCCAGCCAATCTGTCTGGGGAATCATTGTTGTTATTCTGTGGTGTTTTATAGACCGCAGAACAGCAGCGGTTGTATTGTTCCACAGAGAACACAGGCTTGATGGTCGGCCGGTCCTGAGAGCTAATGAAAGCTAATGAAACCAGAGGAACCGGTTCCATTGTTTTATAATATGTGTTGTTTTAACAAGTCTGTATGAGTGATGCCTGTTCTTCTAGCCAACCAYCTTTAACCTCCAACCTACACGCTTCATATAGCCTGAGGCTGGAGAGGAGGAGAGCTGCCGTCACGGAAATACACCCTTCCCACTGGGCAAAAACTGGTTGAATCAACATTGTTTCCACATAATTCCAATGTGATGACGTTGAATCRACTTGGAAAAGTGACAGGACTCTCAAAAAGTCAGCAACCCGCAAGGGTGAAATGTATTGTTGATTTCACATTGAATTCACATTAGTTGACAAGTTGACAAGTGAAAATAAAAACTATACGTTGAACTGACGTCTGTGCTCAGTGGGTTTTTACACACCATAATATATTGCTATTGTCAACAAAGTATTCAGATACATGAATGTATAGGCCAATGGACTAAGAACTGTGCGCCTAAACTGTGCGACTACACGGCAGTTATTGTATGCTGTTTTTATTTCAGCCATTCCCCTTTTTGTTTTTTACCCCAAATAAAGGTGACACCTGTACATGGTGCAGGCTTCCAAGAATAGACAGTTCATTTCCAAGAATAGACAGTTCATTTCTCCAGGACTCTTTCCTGGTCCCTGGTAGACTTTGCCCAGCCTGTGAGATAGGCTTTTAGGGTGTGAGGGACATTTCTTTATATATGACCAGTTAGGTCCGGAGAGTCAGGCGCCCTAGTTAAACAAGAGCACGTTGTAAAATTTATGGGACGATTATAAAACAGGATGAAAAGAGATGATGCTCTTCAAAGACTGTAACCCTTGATATTTTCTTTGAATCCTTTGAGACAAAGTCAAACCAGTATTCAACCCCTAGTGAAAGGGGTTAACCCCTGCTTAAAAAAATGTTTTTATTTAACTACGCAAGTCAGTTAAGAACAAATTCTTATTTACAATGACGGCCTAGGAACAGTGGGTTAACTGCCTTGTTCAGGGGCAGAACGACAGATTTGTACCTTGTCAGCTCAGGGATTCGATCTAGCAACCTTTGCAGTTACTGGCCCAACGCTCTAACCACTAGGCTACCTGCTGCCCCAAGTGTGTTACAACTTTCAGTTTGGTTACAACTTTCAGTTTGGTAGATTATCTTATCTCTGATCAATTGCTTTTTTCTTATAGGAGTAGTACAACAATTGTTGATTAACTTTTTCATTCCTCATACTCTCTCAAAACAATCTTGAATCTACAGGAATGATGTACAGTAATAGGTCGATGAGTTTAAAAAGATAGGTTGATTTTTGTGTAAACGA
>NC_036841.1:26586091-26591282 GCF_002910315.2 Salvelinus sp. IW2-2015 | reverse complement strand
GGAGTGTGAATGTAAACTGAACTCGCTGTTCTGTGGGTGTAATAAATACAACAGGTGTTCAGTGGAGTGTGTGGTAGATGTGTGCCCATAGTTTTAAATGGCCTTATTTTGTCCAAGCTGGTAGGCTATTGCACAACGACTTATTAGAAGACGAATGGCCAATGTAATGCATAATACCCCCAGCAGTCTTTAAGTACAAAGTCTGTTTTGAAAGAATTTTAAATTTTTCACTGGAATCCTGCTACAAATACCTGAACAGGGATAGATTATCTCAAAGGATTCTATTATATTGTATATATAGAACATCATGTGTCTTTGGCCTATGTAGTCTTAGATCAGCAGAAAACGGTGGCACTTTGCAACTCCACTGAACTGAAGCATATCATTCCTGACTTAATGGGTGGGTGCATAGATCTTCTGTTACAACAATAACCTCGAGCATATGGAAGCACTTGCCCCYGAATAAGCAGGTGGTAATCTCAGAAAAGCAGAGGGGAATTTACCTGAGTTTGAAGGCTAGCTATCTCCATCGGTCATATCTTTGAGACATCCCTACCCCATTGAAGTTGAAATTTAAAATGGTTACGGTAAGGGTTAAGATTATGGTTAAGGTCAGGGTAAGGGTAGAGGATTCGCACAGCTGTTTATCAAGAGCTCATAACTGACTAATTCAAATGTCACTGTGTGAGTGTTCTCATGAGATAATCAGTCTCTTAACTCGCCCACTTAGTGCCAGTTTGCCAGAGGAAAATCAAGTGCTTGCAGGTCTGGGCGGTGTTAGTCAGTGGTGCAGCAGCTTATATGGAACCAGAATGGAGCTGCTAGGCAAACAGTGCCATTGAAAAACAATTCCTAAGTAGACTAGTTTAGCACTGGGAGGAAAACCCAGTTATTCACGTGTCCCAGGGTACAGTAATCTGCTTTAAACACGCTCTCTCTCAATCCAACTCAGGAGACTCCCCTAGCAACACATTCTTCTGTTTAAAGTGGGTTTCAAAGTCATGACTACCTGCATATCAGCCCTGTACTCAAAAGAGTCAGTGTGTGTGTGTGTGTGTGTGTGTGTGTGTGTGTGTGTGTGTGTGTGTGTGTGTGTGTGTTGTTTAATATAGGAAAATAGAGATAAAGTTCTTTAATTTCCTTGTCCTTAACTCACTTTCCCTCTTTGCCCACCACCCTTTCCCTTAAACCCTTACTTATCATCTCTCTCTCTCACCCGCTCTTCCTATCTCTCTCTCTCTCTCTCTCTCTCTCTCTCCTCTCTCTCTCTCTCTCTCTCTTCCTCTCTCTCTCTCTCTCTCTCTCCTCTCTCTCTCTCTCTCTCTCCCCTCCCCCCCAACCTCTCTTCTTCTCACTCTCGCTCCCTCTTCCAGGCCCTGCAGTCTCTCTGAGGCCTGGTCCAGAACCCAGCCCAGGCAGCAGGTCAGGCAGCAGCTCCCTCTGTGTCCCTGATCTCCAGAAACCTCCGCTATCTCCCCGGGCACAGCGGTGAGCCTCGCCGTAACCCAGCCCAGACTGATTCAAACACACGTACACGTACACAGACACAGACACGCAGACACACACTCAAACTGAGGAGCAACCAGTATATCATTGTCTTTTATGAGCTGCTTTTCCATTGAGTGACATATGAGCCTAGAGCAAGACAATACAGGACACTGTTCTTTGTTGCATATATTGTGTAAAGGAATATCGGTTTTCTGAATGCGCTACAGTTATATTTGCAGACACTCTTATCAAGAGCAACTTACAGTATTGAGTGCATACATTTTCATACTATTCCGTTACTCTAATACAGTTAGAGTTATATTTGCCTCCTCATCTTCAAGTAGAGATATCACTCTTGCTTATTGTTATTGCAGCTGCTTATTACTGTGTACCTCTTGTATGTAGTACGCCAACCTCTCCACGTCACCTCCATTCCGGAACTGCGTTGCCAAGCAACGGGGAGCTCAGGAGCCCACACACACTTACTAGCGCGGCCTCTTCCCCTCTTTGGACTAGGAGAGGAGGAGGGGGAGGGGGAGGGAGGAAGGGTGCAGATGCTTCTCCAGCTAGTGGTCAGTGTGGAGGGGGCTCCACTTCCTCCTCCTCCGTTTCTAGCGCTCGGTTGTACCGGACGCACGGCAYGCACACACACACTGAAGACATGGAGAGCCTCTCAGAACGCACT
Source organism: Salvelinus sp. IW2-2015 (assembly GCF_002910315.2). Classification (NCBI taxonomy): domain Eukaryota; kingdom Metazoa; phylum Chordata; class Actinopteri; order Salmoniformes; family Salmonidae; genus Salvelinus; species Salvelinus sp. IW2-2015. The sequence goes on along the minus strand of NC_036841.1, from coordinate 26,589,109 downwards.
GCAACCGCCTGCTCCGTACGGGAGCCCGGAGGGGACACAAAGTCACCGCAACCAGCGGAGGAGCAAGTCAATGAAGAGGGCGTCAAACTCAGGTAAAAAGATGTGGAGTGGGGTGGGGTTGGGGAGAGAGGAACTGTTGGGTTCTGCAATAGTTGATAAGTGGTAATTTTGTGCTAATTGGTAATTGATTACTGAAAGTGCAGTATGTTGCAGGTGATGTATTTCTGTGTAATAATATGCTGAARAGGGTGAGCTTTTTGAAGAGGTGCTCAGTGAAGTTCTAACAGTGCGTAGTGAGCTAGGCAGGCTGGAGATAGACGTGTTGTCCTCTGATTTTTCTTGTCGCATTTCAACAAGTGTGTCTGTAGAATGAGAGGAAGTGGGAGTTGCAGCATTTCTGCACCTTCTATCAAACCCATCCTGGTAGAAAAAAGGAGCCTGGTCCCTGGTTAAAATATTGGGGCATGAATATATGTCTTGTTTTATGAGAACGTGTCTTTTAAAACACATATTAATGATCTTGAGGATGGAATCTCTCATAATATAAGGAATGGGGAGAACCAGAATTTCCAGATAGTCTGTTGACTATCTAGAAGTCAACTGTTGAGACAGTGTTAGTCAGCCCACACAAAATGAACAGATTATATTTGACAATGTGAAATGAAGTGCTCTCAATCTGACTCTCATAGACCTCCAGATGATCCAATGAGTGTCCTTGAATTGTTGTAAATTATAGGATGAATAGTGGTTTGTCATTGACGTCAAGGCATCTCCTTGCTCATCTCTCATCTTCATTTTCCTATCGTTCTTTCTCTCATTCTCTCTACTCAGGTTGGTGAGCAACAGGGAAAGAGTGAGCTCAACACCATTGAAAGTAGAACCCATCTGCTACAGTCTCAACATTGTCAAGAACGTTGGTGAGAAAAATGTAGCCAGTAGAACTGTCAATTCCACGCAAGGTGGAGGTAACATATGTATTCCACCCACACTACAGTCTGGTGCTGCTGCACTGACATAATGATCTTCTCTGTTCCACCACCTACACAGGTGGTGGTACACACAAACACACACACACTGCTGTTAACAACARCATATCCCATAATATTGCCTTAAAAATAACAAGATTTGCCTGAAGTTGCATCCATCTATCACTTAAAACTTCACTGTGCATCTGTCAAAGTTGAAGACTGAGTTTAGTGTGTGGGCTTCTGTTCTCTGTACTTACAGTAATGGGTATAGATGAGTTCAGATAGTGATGTTCAGAGCAGTGTCACACCTAATCTCTGGATGTTAATAAATGGAGGTTCTTTGAATGGATGCATTAATGGAATAACTCAGCAGAAAGTGCTTTTAGTCAACATGTTGGTTCAAGCATGCCTCCCTCTTTCTCCTCTCTCAATCTCACCCTCTCTCTCCTTCTCTCGCTCTACCTGTCGTTTATATCCCTCTTTCTTTTCTCTCTCTCCCTCTCTTATGTAAGTGTCAATACCAGACACCCACCTACAGTAGGTGAGCATTTGAATTTGACTGAGGGGGCTTATGCAACCGTTTCCTGTTGTTCAACATGACCTTAACGTCTATGTAGTGTGAGAGGACAGAACATGCACACACACACAGTGCTAATGTTCTCCTCCGCAACTAACCACCCTGCTTATCAATGTGCAAGTATCCAGCCCTCTTTCACCTGAAACTGGCTGAGAGAGAGGTAAAGAGAAAGAAAGGAGAGGACTGATGGAGAAATGTGAAGGAGATGAGATCCATGATTTCAAATTGACTGTACACAATAACTAATGTAGTTACAACACCACGATGTCACACAAATATGAAGGGAACGTTTTAGTTCTGGGTCACGGGGGTCAGTGTAAAGACAACAAAGAGTGGTTGTGAGTTATAAGTTTGATTCCCCTATGGGCCACATATACTGTGTGATGTGGCTTTGGACTAAAGTTCTGCTGAATAACACTAATAATATTTAATTGTTATCAAACCAAATATGACCATGTGCTCAGACTCATGTTGTCTTGCTTCTGTCCTTTTTCATTTCTATTTCGTCCCTTTTTGTCCCTCCAGCCTTCCTGTACCAGGAGTACCGGGACACATCCAAGCAGCAGGAAATCGAGCAGCGACGGCAGCAGGATGGGTTGACCTCGGGGGTCAGCGCGGGGTTAGGGGTGACGTCCCCACCGGCCCTGCAGCTGCAGCTGAGGAACAACTCTCGCTCTCTGAGTCTGTGGCAGAACCTGGAGGTCGTGCAGCAGAGCGGCCTGCTCACCCAGCTACCGCAGAGAGAGGTCATCATACAAGAGGTGAGGGGTCAAAGGCCATACAGTAGAGAGAGAGAGAGGTAAAAGGTTATACTGGAGGGTGAAAGGTCAGAGAGGTCTTACTGGATGGTGAATGGTAAGTGAGAGCCTTACATGACCTGTGTCCTTGCTCTGTTCTCAAGGCCATGTTTGAGCTGGTGACCTCAGAGGCATCCTACTACAAGAGTCTGGAGGTGCTGGAGACCCACTTCCTGAAGAACCCTGACCTGGTCAACACACTCAGCCAATCAGACATGCACTTCCTATTCTCCAACATTGAGGAGGTGATGAAGGCCAGTGAGAGGTAAGAGAAGCCTGTGTGTGTGACTAATCAGCCCCCCCCATCCTCTCTGCAACATGTGATTACTGATCCCTCTAAACTGCTGTGTTAAGCTTTTTGAAAGTAAAAGGTAAACAAGTCCTTATTCATCTTTCATTCCAGATCATACTGTAATACTTGTATGGTGACCTTTATTCAACTGTCCCCTGCTGATGATGTCATACTATACATCCTTCCTTAGGTTCCTGATGGACCTGGAGAACCGCATCGAACAGTCCCTCCAGATCTCAGAGGTGTGTGACATCGTCTACCACCACGCCGTCAAGCACTTCCACGTCTTTATCACCTAYGTCATCAACCAGGTGTATCAGGAGAAGAACTACCGACGCATTCTGTGGGTACCCCTCCAACTAATGTCTACTGTAGCATGATATG
>NC_036841.1:26581649-26586066 GCF_002910315.2 Salvelinus sp. IW2-2015 | reverse complement strand
TGGTAACACTCTCTTGGTACCCCTCCAACTAGTTCTACTGTAGATGAATGTGGTGTAACCTCTCTGTGGGTACCCCTCCAACTAATGTCTACTGTAGCATATATGTGGGTAACCTCTCTGTGGGTACCCCTCCAACTATGTCTACTGTAGCATAGATGTGGTTAACCTCTCTGTGGGTACCCCTCCAACTAAGATGTCTATCGTAGCGATGATTATGTGTGTTAACCTCTCTGTGGTACCCCTCCAACTAATGTCTACTGTAGCATGATATGTGGGTTAACCCTCTGATGTGGTACCCTCCAACTAATGTTCTTCTGTAGCATGATATGGGTGTAACCTCTCTGTGGTTACCCCCAACATAATGTCTACTGTAGCACTGATAGTGTGTAATCTCTCTGTGGGTACCCCTCCAATAATGTCTACTGTGACGCATGATAAGTTGTGGTTAACCCTCTCTGTGGGTACCCCTCCAACTAATGTCTACTAGTTAGCATGATTGTGGGTTAACCTCTCTGTGGTACCCCTCCAACTAATGTCTACTGTAGCATGATATATGTGGTTAACCTCTCGTGCGCTAGTCCAGATTATATGGGATTCTGGGATTTGTGGTCTCAGGTATTTTGGTAACCCTTTTGCCACAAACTTGCCTATATCTGCCTTCAACTCGCGGATTCGTATTATCAATTAGAATGACAGTTCAAATCATGCTTTAACCTAGAATAGACGCATCTATGTGATTTTATATGCACTAGTTAGCCTATGTACTGTGTTTGTACTGACGAATCAAGACTGAAGTGTCTGTGATTGTTATGACAGCATACCTGACAAGAGCATACTACCAATTACCTATTACAACTAACTGACTACAACTCACATAACACACTGACTTTCAGCACAACGGAAGTGGGCTGTCATATCATAATTTAACTTAGAAGAGAAAAACCTTGAGAGGAAGAATCCTTGAGCGTGGCTATTACGAATAAACAACAGCAACACCCTCTGCTATTAATAACATTCTGGTCACCTGTCCTGATCTGGGTGACGCACACATTTCCCCTCATATGTGGTGGCTGTGTGTTGTGTGTGTTGTGTGGGGTGTGTGTGTGTGTTTTGGGTGTGTTATGTGAATAATATATATGTCTCTGTGTATGATAGAACAGTATTGTGTACCTGCTTGTGTCTGGTGATTTGTCTCTCTGCACTATATAGTACAGCTATGGTTATGTGTTGTGTTTGTTGTGTGTGTGTGTGGTGGTGTGTGTGTGTGGTGTGTGGGTCGTGCTGTGTGTGTGTTGTGTGTGTATAATATTGCTCTCTGTCGTATGTAATACTACCAGTATCGCTGTACCGCTTGTGTCTGGGTGGCATTTGTGCTCTTCGCTGCCCTTATATTGTACAATGTTGTGTGTGGTGGCTGTGTGTGGTGCAGCGGGTGGGTGGATGTATATATATGTCTCTCTGTAGTATGTATACGTACAGTATGTGTACCTGCTTGTGTCTGGCGTGATCTGATCTCTGCCTTATATGTACCTGTGTCGTGTGTCAGCCTGCTATCTTGTGTTTTACGGAGAACAATACTTCAAGGTTGTATGATAATATGGCAGGTTGATGCTAGTGATGTTCTGTGTGTGTGCATGTGGCTTGTGTGTTGATTATGTTTTGGTGTGTGTGTGTGTAGGGTTTGTGTGTGTGTATTAGGGTTTTTAAGACGAGAACAAAACAGAGTTTGTATTGATAAATCGATGCAGGGTCTATTGGTGATGTGGTGTGTTGTGTGGTGTATTAGGTTTAATGAGAAACAGAACAGGAGTTTGTCATTGATAAGATGCAGTGATGACTGGTGTGTGTGTGTTGTTTGTGTGGTGTGTTTGTGTGTGTGTTGTGTTGGTGTGTGTGTGTGTGTGTGTGTCTGTGTGTGCCTGTGTGGTGGTGGTGCTCGTGTGTTGTGTGATTCTATTAGGCTTGTTAATGACGAGAACAGAACCCAGGTTCTGTATTGATAATGATGCAGACTTCGATATGTCGGTGTGTGTGTGTTGTGTTTGTGTGTCATTAGGTTTTAAATGACGAGAACAAAACGGGTTTTATTATCAATGATGCAGTGTTGATTGTTGTGTTGTAGTGTGTGAATGGTTGTCTGGGTGTGTGTGTGTGTGTGCCGCCCTTGCTGTGATGGTGTCCCATTGTGCTGCTGTGTGTGGCGTGTGTGTCGTTGTGTGTGTGTGTGTGTGCGTGTGTGTGTGTGTTATAGTTTAATAGAGCAACAGAAACAGGGTTTGATTGATAATGATGGCAGGTTGATATGTGTTGGGTTTGTGTGTGTGGTGTTATTTAGGGTTTTTTAACGAGAACATCGACACGGCTGTATGATAATGATGCAGTTGATGTGTGTGGTGTGTTGCTAGTGGTGTGTGGTTGTTGTGTGTGTGGTTGCATGTCTTGTCGTGTGTGTGTGGTTGTATGTCGTGATATGCCATACAGACAACCCAATCGGCTCACATGTGTGGAGTTCTGCTGTGTGTGTGGGGTGGTGTATTAAGGGTTCTTTTACAGAACGAACAGAACAGGTTTGATTTTATAATGACTGCCAGACTTTGTTATTGATTTCTTTTGCGTAGAAGCCAGCAGCCAGGGTGTGTTGTATTGTCAAACATAGATAGTCTGTCAATGTCCCTCACCACCCATCACCACCATACCTGAGAGAAGACTGAGTTCCCACGCAGCATCCCTACATGACAACAGCACTGAGATGTAGAGACGCACTGGGAGCTGAGCCAGTGACCAAACACCAGACGCCCACTGGAAAAAACATACCATGAGTTAGACTGTGAATGGCCACATACCAAAAACACGACTGTAGCTCTGTATCAAACTTCCTAGCGTAGGAAAACTCCCATGGCATTGAGGCCACAATTTTAGGAAACTCCCATCACCTTCACCATCCACCCCTACCCATATCACAATCACATTCGACCACATTTTCTTCACACCTTAGTATGTCACAGTAAACGCACCCCAAAATAAGGAACACCAACATCTAAGTTGCTTAGGCGCATTGGCCACTAGAGACAGAACCGCTTCAATGGCACCCTTGGCATATTCTACATGTTCGAACTCTATTGGAGGACGCGTCACCATTCTCACAAGAAACTCCACCATTGTTCTGTTGAGTGCTGAAACCCGTTCTCAGGCGCCGCCCTCTGAACTCTCCCTAAGTTCAAATTGGTGCGAGAGACTCGTGACTGAGCATGGCCAGACATATTGTTTCGCCATTCGTTTTCATACTCATCCAACACCCATTCAGCTGACCACTCCTGCCTAGTGATGGGCATCATTGTCCAATCCCAATGGGGTCATCACCCATGTAGCCCAAATAATGGCCTGCCCAGCATTTCTTATACAACCCCTCCCCCCCCCCCCCCCCCCCGCCCCCACCCCCAGGCACGATCGGATGTTAATTTCTTAGTTCACCTCAGCAACCACACCATGTGTGGAAACACCCTGCTTTCAATATACATTGTATCCCCTTCCATTTACTCCACAAGTTTCCATTATTTGGCAGTTACCTGTATGTAACCTGTCTAAGCTGACCAATGTTCTCCAGACTATAAAGTGACCTCTATCATCATCGGCCATAGCATTAACAACATTAACAACATAAACGTCAGTACTCTGGAGTCAGCCCTATGGTAATGGTACAGTAATAGCAGCTTGTTTTGGCCTCTGCAGTCGGTGCATCTCCCCTCAAGCTGGGTAGCATGATATGTGGGTTAACCTCTCTGTGGGTACCCCTCCAACTAATGTCTACAGTAGCATGATATGTGGGTTAACCTCTCTGTGCAGTAGTACAATAGGGATGGTGTTGTGGTTGGTATTGTACCTGTGCCAAACTGTTGCCCATCACAGATCATTATCAATTTAGAATTGACAGTTCAAATCATGCTTTAACTGAGTAAGACCATCTATGTGATTTATGCACAGTAGGCCTATGTACTGTGTGTACTGACTGAATAAGATGAAGGTCTGTGAGTTGTATGACAGCATACCTGACAGAATAACACATGACTTTCAGCACAACGGGAAGTGGCTGTCTATCATAGTAACTGAAGAGAAAGAACCTTGAGAAAGAACCTTGAGCTGTGGCTATGATAACAACAGAACACCTCTGCATTGAATAACATTCTGTTCACCTGTCCTGATCTGGGTGAAGGACACATTTCCCCTCTATATGTGTGTGTGTGTGTGTGTGTGTGTGTGTATATGTGTATGTATATGTATATATATATATATATATGTCTCTCTGTGTATGTATACGTACAGTATGTGTACCTGCTTGTGTCTGGGTGGATTTGTCTCTGTGCCTATATATGTACAGTGTGTGTGTGTGTGTGTATATATGTCTCTCTGTGTATGTATA
>NC_036841.1:26549548-26581624 GCF_002910315.2 Salvelinus sp. IW2-2015 | reverse complement strand
CCGAGAGGACTGATGCGAAGAAATGTGAAGGAGATGAGATCCCATCGATAATTTTCAAATTGCACCTGTACAGCAATAACTAATGTAGTTACAATACACCACGATGTCACACAAATATGAAGGAACGTTTTAGTTCTGCGGTCACGTGGGCGTCAGTGTAAAGACAACAAAGAGTGGTTGTGAGTTATAAGTTTGATTCCCTATGCGGCCAACATATACTGTGTGATGTGGCTTTGGACTAAAGTTCTGCTGAATAACACTAATAATATTTAATTGTTATCAAACCAATATGACCATGTGCTTCAGACTCATGTTCTGTCTTGCTTCTGTCCTTTTTCATTTCTATTTCGTCCCTTTTTTGTCCCTCCAGCCTCCTGTACCAGGAGTATTTACGTACCGGACACATTCCAAGCAGGCAGGAAATCGAGCGCGACGCAGCAGGATTGGGTTGACCTCGGGGTCAGCGCGGGGTTAGGCGTTGTGACGGTCACCGCGCCCTGCACTCTGCAGCTGAGGAACAACTCTCGCTCTCTGAGTCTGTGGCAGAACCTGGAGGTCGTGGCAGCAGAGCGCCTGCTCACCCAGCTACCGCAGAGAGGAGGTCATCATACAAGAGGTGAGTGGTCAAAGGCCTATACCAGTAGAGAGGAGAGAGGTAAAAAGGTCTATACTGGGAGGGTGACAAGTCAGGAGAGGTCTTACTGGATGCGTGAATGGTAACGTGAGAGCCTTAACATGACCTGGTTGTCCTTGCTCGTTCTCAAGGCCATGTTTGAGCTGGTGACCTCAGAGGCATCCTACTACAAGAGTCTGGAGGTGCTGGAGACCCACTTCCTGAAGAACCCTGACCTGCTCAACACACTCAGCCAATCAGACATGCACTTCCTATTCTCCAACATTGAGGAGGTGATGAAGGCCAGTGAGAGGTAAGAGAAGCCTGCTGTGTGTGACTAATCAGCCCCCCCATCCTCTCTGCAACATGTGATTAACTGATCCCTCTAAACTGCGTGTTTTAAGCTTTTTGAAAGTAAAAAGGTAAACAAGTCCTTATTCATCTTTTCATTCCAGATCATACTGTATACTTGTATGGTGACCTTTATTCAACTGTCCCCTGCTGATGATGTCATACTATACATCCTTCCTTTAGGTCTTCTGATGGACCTGGAGAACCGCATCGAACACCTCCAGATCTCAGAGGTTTGACATCTCTACCACCACCCTCAAGCACGTTCCACGTCTATCACCTACGTCATCACTCAGGTGGACAGGAGAAGAACGTACCGACGATTTCTGTGTGGTACCCCTCCAACTAATGTCTACTGTATGCATGATATGAGGTTAACTCTCTGTGTGGTACCCCTCCAACTACATGTCTACTGTAGCTAGTGATATGTGTGTAACCTCTCTGTGGTACCCCTCCAACTAAGTGTCTACTGTAGCATTGAATATGTGGTTGTAACCTCTCTGTGGGTACCCCTCCAACTAATGTCTACCTGTAGCATATATTTGGGGTTAAAACTCTCTGTGGTTCCCCTCCAACTATGTCTACTGTTAGCATCATATGCTGGTTAACCTTCGTTCTGTGAGGTTACCCCTCCATACTAATGTCTACTGCTGAGCATTGGATATGTGGTTGTAACCTCTCTGTGCGGTTACCCCTCCAACTAATGGTCTACTGATAGCATGATATTGTGGGTGTAATCCGTCCTCTGTGGGTACCCCTCCAACTAATGGTCTTACTGTAGCATGATATGTGGGTTAACCTCTCTGTGGGTTACCCTCCAACTAATAATGTCTACTGTAGCACGATATGTGGTGTAATCTCTCTGTGAGGTACCCTCCAATCTAATGTCTACTGTAGGCATGATATGTGGTGTAACCCTCTCTGTGGTTACCCCCTCCAGACTAATGTCTACAGTTAGCGATGATCTATGTGGGGTTTAAACCTCTCTGTGGGTTACCCTCCAACTAATGTCTACAGTAGCATGATATGTGGGTTAACCTCTCTGACTGTGCCAGTTAGTACAATAGGGATGGTGTTTGTGCGTTTGGTATTATGCTTACCTTTTAGTGTCCAAAACTGCCTTTCCCTGCCCACTCCGCGAGTATCTTTTTATTCAATTTTAGAATTTGACAGTTCAAATCATGCTTTAACTTGAGTAAGCCATCTATGTTGATTTGATGCAACTAGTTAGGCCTATGTACTGTGTTGTACTGACTGAATTAGTATGAAGGCTTGCTCGTAGTTGTATCGACAGCATACCTGACAGAAATAACACAATGTAACTATTCAGCAACTAATGCCGGGAAGTGGCTGATCTATCCATAGTAACTGAGAGAAAGAAATTCCTGATTATTTGAAAGAACCTTTGACGCCTCAGTGGCCCTAAATGATAACAACAGAACACCTCTGGCATTGCAATAATCTTCTTGTTTCCAACCTTGCCTGATTCAGGTGTGTAAGCTCGACACATTTCCCCTCTTTGTGTGTGTGTTGGTGTGTGTGTGTGTGTGTGTGTGTGTGTGGTGTGTGTGTGTGTGGTGTGGTGTGCGTGTGACTGGTGGCGTGTGGCCAGCCAAGCCGCACGCGGGTCACGCTAGGGCTATATATATATGTCTCTCTGTGCTATTGTATACGTACAGTATGTTGTACCTGTCTTGTGTCTGGGTGGATTTGTCTCTGTGGCCTATATATGTACAGGTATGTGTTGGTGTTGTGTCACTGTGTTGTGGTGTGTGGTGTGTGTGTGTGTGTGTGTGTGTGGTGTGTGTGTGTCGTGTGTGTGTGTGTGTGTGTGTGCTATATATATGTCTCGTCTGTGATGTATACGTACAGGTTGTTGTACCTGCTTGTGTCTGGAGTGGATTTGTCTCTGTTCTGCCTATAATATGTACCAGTATGTGTGTGTGTGTGTGTTGTGTGTGTGTGTGTGTGTGTGTGTGTGTTATATATATGTCTCTCTGTGTATGTTACGTACAGTATGTTGTCTACCTTGCTTGTGGTCTGGGTGGATTTTGTCTCTGTGCCTATTATATGTACCGCTATGTTGTGTGTGTGTTCAGGCCGTGCTTATTTGTTGAGAGAACGAGATAAGGGTTTTGTAATTGATGAATGTATGCAGGTTTGATTGTGTGTGTGGTGTGTTGTGTGGTGTGTGTGTGTGTGTGTGTGTGTGTCTGTGTGTGTGTGTTGTGTGTGGTGTGTTGTTGTCTTGTTGGTGTGTTGTGGTGTATTTAGTGGTTTTTGAAGCTGAGAGACCAGAACAGGCGGTTTGTATGATTAATGATGCGCAGGTTATTGTGTGTGTGTGTGTGTGTGTGTGTGTGTTATTTAGGGTTTTTAATGAGAGACAAACAGGTTATGTATTCATAATGATGGCAGTTGATTTGTGTGTGTGGTGTGTGTTGTGTCGTGTGTGTGTGTGTGTGTGTGTGTGTGTGTGTGTGTGTGTGTCGAGTGCACAGTTCAGCCAGCGAGCGAGTTTGAGTGTGTGTGTTGTGTGTGTGTGTGTGTGCTTGTGTGTGGTGTGTGTGTGTGTGTGGGTGTATAAATAGGGTTTTTACTGAGAGAAAGTAACAGGGTTTGTCTTGATAATGATGGCAGGTTGATTGGTGTGGTTGTGTGTGTGTGTGTATTAGGGTTTGTTAATGAGAGAACAGAACAGGGTTTTGTACTTGATAATGGATGGGGGTTGTTGTGTGTGTGTGTGTGTTGGTGTGTGTGTGGTGTGTGTGTTGTGTGTTGTGGTGTGTTGTCGTGTGTGTGTGTGTGTGTGTGTGTGTGTTGCGTGGTGTGTGTTGTGTGTGTTGTGTGTGTGTGTGTGTGGTGTGTGTGAATAGGTTTTTAGATGAGGAGAACAGAACAGCGGTTGTAGTTGATAATGCGATGGGATTGATTGTTGGTGTGTGTTGTGTGTTGTGTGTGTGTGTATTAGGGGTTTTTAATGAGGGGGAAAACAGAAACAGGGTTTGTATTGATATGATGGCAGGTTGATTGTGTTGTGTGTGTGTGTGTGTGTGTGTGTGTGTGTGTTGTGTGTGTTGTGTGTTGTGTGTGTGTGTTGTGTGTGTTGTGTGTGTGTGTGTGTGTGTGTGTTGTGTGTGTGTGTGTGTGGTGTGTGTGTGTGTATTAGGGTTTTTAATGAGAGAACAGAACAGGGTTTGTATTGATAATGATGGCAGGTTGATTGCTTTGCGTAGAAGCAGCAGCAGGGTGTGGTTGTTTGTCAACATAGATGTCTGTCCTGTCCCTCACCACCATCACCACATACCTGAGAGAAAGACTGACGTTCCCACGCAGGCAGCCCTACAGGACAGACAGCATGGATGGTAGAGACGCACTGGGAGCTGAGCCAGTTACCAAACACCAGACGCCCACTGGAAAAAACATACCATGGAGTTTAGAGCTGTGAAGCAATACCAAAATATGACACACTGTAGGTCTGTATCAAGAGATTTAGGGTAGGAAACTCCATGGCATTGGGGCCAGATTTTAGGAACTCCATCACCTACATCACCTACCATATCACATCACATCATTACATTTACTCACACCTTAGTGATRTACATGTAACTGCCAAAATAAAGGAAACACCAACATAAGTGTCTTAATAGCGCATTGGGCCACTAGGAGACAGAACCGCTTCAATGCACCTTGGCATAGATTCTACATGTGTCTGGAACTCTATTGGAGGGACGCGKCACCATTCTTCCACAAGAAACTCCACCATTTGGTGTTCTGTTGATGGTGCTGGAAAACGCCGTCTCAGGCGCCGCCCCTGAATCTCCCATAAGTGTTCAATTGGGTTGAGATCTGGTGACTGAGATGGCCATGACATATGGTTTGCATCGTTTTCATACTCATCAAACCATTCAGTGACCACTCGTGGCCTGTGGATGGGAGCATTGTCATCCTATGGGGGCATACCATGGTAGCCCAAATAATGGCCTGCCCAGCATTTTTATACATGACCCTAGGCACGATGGGATGTTAATTGCTTAGTTAACTCAGCAACCACACCTGTGTGGAAACACCTGCTTTCAATATACATTGTATCCCTCATTTACTCAAGTGTTTCCATTATTTTGGCAGTTACCTGTATGTACTGTACTGACATGTTCCATATAAAGTGATATAGCGATCATCGGCATAGCATTAACAACCATTAACAACATAAGAGCGTCAGTGACTGCTGTGAGTCACCTAGGTATTGGTGACAGTATGAGCAGCTGTTTTGCTCTGCAGTGAGTGCATTCTCCCCTCAAGGCTGGCTGGGAGATTCTTAAGAGCTTTTCACTGCTGCCTCTCATTCCTAAACAGATTATTGATAGACTCCACACAGAGAGGGCAACAATCGCAAAGTCGATGCAAAAAAAMCCTCTCATTCTTATAAAACGCTATGGGAAAGAACTAAGCTTGCTGAGCTAGAGATAAGGCTAACTTTAGAGAGGGAGACCTCTGCTGGGCAGTTGGTTGTACTGCCAAGACAGGGTGACATAGTTAACAGGCGGCTGTGKTTTTTTGCAGGACACATAGTATTGATGGATGGATCTGTGTGGTCGGTGTGTTTGGACCTGCCTGGATAACGTCAGTGTGGTGATTTGTTGCTCTGAGTAAAAGTTCCGCTAATATCATAAAGCATTAGTAATAGTAGTCTGCTGCAACATCTAGCAGTTCTGTGAAGCTTGTCTACTCTCTGCGTAGGCCGTCTGTGGTCAGACAACCTCATTGATTCAGTCTGTGGTGGTTTGAACATGCCTGTGTTTTGTGTTGGCTGTCTTTGTGGTGGTTCGAACATGCCTGTGTTTTGAGTTGKCTGTCTTTGTGGTGGTTCGAACATGCCTGTGTTTTGTCCAGACAGGGAAACCAGTCATTCCGTGAGGCCATGGCTCATCTGGAGAACCAGCCGCATGTCCGAGGCCTCTCTTTCACCTCCTTCCTCATCCTCCCCTTCCAGAGGATCACAAGACTCAAAATGCTGGTCCAGGTAAGTGGAGCAAGAGAGTGGGCTGAACCAAGATGGGGGGAGCATAGCATTTCTGAATCGCGAATAATAGTTATGATAATGCTTTACTGTGTGCTAATATATTGCAGTATCAGTATCCAGGATGTAAGTTTTGCGTTGAGCTTCTGATGCTGTGTTTGCTTGCAGAACATTCTGAAGAAGGCGGAGGAGAATTCAGAGATGGAGGCCAATGCCATTAAGGCTCACCAGCAGCTGGAGCAGGTACGGTAACAGTACCAAACCATTTACAGTACTAAACCAGTTTACAGTACCAAACCAGTCTGGGAGAGATGACAGAGTGCTGGATTTGGTTCAGTACTGGCCTGGGGCATGTTAGAGGAAGTAGTGCGGGTTGTGATTATGGGCTCAGGGCCTGTCATGGTGTTGAGTGTTGCATTAAAAACAATCACCATCATCATGTTGGGAAGACTTAGTCTTGCCACGACTGTCTATGCTTTGTAAGGAATGATGACTGTCATGATGAGGTTAGTTGTAGTTGCCACAAACAAAGGAATGTGGTTTTAATTGGAGCATCAAGTATAGCCTCTACATAAATATTTGCTTCTCTCTGAAACAGGTTTAGCACTCTTTCCTTTGGACTCACAATTTGCATATATTCTTTGCCTCACAGTAATGTTTGTTAGAGAGATTCTCTGGTACTTTTATATAATTTTTTGAAAGTAGTTCTGAAAGTGGCATTCATGAGCCACTCGACCTAGTCTCGGGCCTAACAACACCCGTGCCAATATATCCTCCAAACACCGGCTTCTTGGGCATGATCGCTTAATTATACCATGTCATTGTTGAATACCCCCTTCTGATTGGCATGAATGTCATTCTAGAATGTGCATTATTTCCCTATAACGCATGGTATATTTGCACGGTAGAATTCAATGGCTATAGTTCATTTTTACATGTTTTGTTTGAGCTGCTTTTGAAAGCAAAAGTCTAATTGAAAACATATTGGTATTATTGAATTTGCTAGAACTGATGATTTCGTTAAGCAAGTCTGTTTGTTTGGTTACCACGGCAGCTACTGTAGCTACAGTTGAAGTCGGAAGTTTACATACACCTTAGCAAAATACATTTAAACTCAGTTTTTCTCAATTCATGACATTTAATCCTAGTAAAAATGCCGTGTCTTAGGTCAGTTAGGATCACCACTTTATTTTAGGAAGGTGAAATGTCAGAATAATAGTAGACAGAATGATTTATTTCAGCATTTATTTCTTTCAACACATTCCCAGTGGGTCAGAAGTTTACATACACTCAATTAGTATTTGGTAGCATTGCCTTTAAATTGTTTAACCTGGGTCAAACGTTTCGGGTAGCCTTCCACAAGCTTCCCACAATAAGTTGGGTGAATTTTGGCCCATTCCTCCTGACAGAGCTGGTGTAACTGAGTCAGGTTTGTAGGCCTCCTTGCTTGCACACGCTTTTTCAGTTCTGCCCACAAATTTTCTCTAGGGTTGAGGTCAGGGCTTTGTGATGGCCACTCCAATACCTTGACTTTGTTGTCCTTAAGCCATTTTGCCGCAACTTTGGATGTATGCTTGGGGTCATTGTCCATTTGGAAGACCCATTTGCGCCCAAGCTTTAACTTCCTGACTGATGTCTTGAGTTGTTGCTTCAATATATCCACATACTTTTATTTCCTCATGATGCCATCTATTTTGTGAAGTGTTCTTCGGCTTGCAAGCCTCCCCCTTTTTCCTCCAAACATAACGATGGTCATTATGACCAAACAGTTCTATCTTTGTTTCATCAGACCAGACCAAAACGTACATTCTTTGTCCCCATGTGCAGTTGCAAACCGTAGTCTGGCTTTTTTATCACGGTTTTGTAGCAGTGATTCCTTCCTTGCTGAGCGGCCTTTCAGGTTATGTCGATATAGGACTCGTTTTACTGTGGATATATACTGTTGTACCTGTTTCCTCCAGCATCTTCACAAGGTTCTTTTCTGTTGTTCTGGGATTGATTTGCACTTTTCGCACCAAAGTACGTTCATCTCTAGGAGAAAGAACACGTCTCCTTCCTGAGCGGTATGATGGCTGCGTGGTCCCATGGTGTTTATACTTGCGTACTATTGTTTGTACAGTGTTTGGAAATTGCTCCCAAACATGAACCAGACTTGTGGAGGTCTACAATTGTTTTTCTGAGGTCTTGGCTGATTTCTTTTGATTTTCCCAAGATGTCAAGCAAAGAGGCACTGAGTTTGAAGGTAGACCTTGAAATACATCCACAGGTACACCTCCAATTGACTCAAATGATGTCAGTTAGCCTATCAGAAGCTTTTAAAGCCATGACAATTTTCTGGAATTTTCCAAGCTGTTTAAAGGCACAGTCAACTTAGTGTATGTAAACTTCTGACCCTCTGGAATTGTGATACAGTGAATTATAAATTAAATAATCTTTCTGTAAACAATTGTTGGAAAAATGACTTGTGTCATGCACAAAGTAGATGTCCTACCGACTTGCCAAAACTATAGTTTGTTAACAAGAAATTTGTGGAGTGGTTGAAAAATGACTTTTAATGACTTTTAATGACCAACCTAAGTGTATGTAATCTTCCGACTTCAACTGTATCTAGTAAACTTGCTAGCTACTTCAGTGGATGTTGAACAAATTTCTATGGGCAAATGAACAAAATTCTAGTAGCAAATGTGCTCAATTATAGCCATGGTATAAAAGGGATAATCAACTCGGGGCTCTTTGCGTTCTCTGGAAAATAATGCAACTCTGTAGGTCAGTTCCGAACACACCTTCTAAGTTGTTTATTATTTTCCATAGAACGCATAACCCTCGTTGATTATCCCTTACATAAACTACACATTGACACATCCAGCCCAAAGCGGGAGATTTAAAAAAGACTTACTAGTCGCCAAAGTTCCGGAGCATGTCTTTAACTGCCTATATACAATTCCAAGGGAGTGTTGGGATRKGTTYCTTATATAATGGTTTGTTTGTGCATATGTCAGATTGTGAAGGAGTGCAACGAGGGTGTGAGGAAGATGAGTCGTACAGAGGAACTCATCAGCATTGAGAAAACACTGGAGTTCAAGTCTAAGGTACCTGCAGTCACCAGTCATGTGACAACATGTCTATATTCTATATAGTCAGTGAAATTGCCAGACTGGCACAAACAGACTTGGTCAAAGGTTATGTATCTCAGTTAGGTTCCAAGCATTTGGCTACACCCTCAGTAACATCTGCTAAATATATGTATGTGAACTATGAAATTTGATTTGATTGCTTGTTTGATTCCTTTAACCTTTCTGGGAAGGGGGTTCCGCTAGCGGAACACCTGGCCTTCAGCCAGTGAAATTGCAGGGCGCCAAATTCAAACAACAGAAATCTCATAATTAAAATTCCTCAAACATACAAGTATTATACACCATTTTAAAGATAAACTTCTTGTTAATCCAACCACAGTGTCCGATTTCAAAAAGGCTTTACGGCGAAAGCACACCATGCGATTATGTTAGGACAGCGCCTAGCCACAAAAYCATACAGACATTTTCCAGCCAAGGAGAGTTGTCACAAAAGTCAGAAATAGCGTTAAAATTAAGCACTTACCTTTGATGATCTTCATCTGGTGGCACTCCCAGGACTCCATGTTACACAATAAATGTTTGTTTTGTTCGATAAAGTTCATCTTTATGTCCAAAAACCTCCTTTTTGTTCACGCGTTTAGTTCAGTAATCCATATGCACAAAATCCAGACAAAGTCAAAAAAGTTTCATTAAAGTTCGTAGAAACATGTCAAATTATGTTTCTAATCACACCTTAGGGTGTTTTTATCATAAATATTCAATAATGTTTCAACCGAACAATACTGTTTTCATTAGAAAGAAAAGGGAACGAACGTCGCGCTCACGGCCACGCGCGATAAACAACTCATGCTTTCAGCTGAGCCACTTACTCTGAGTGCTCTTATTCTCTCCCCTTTCACAATAGAAGCCTGAAACAACTTCTAAAGACTGTTGACATCTACTGGAAGCCTTAGGAAGTGCAATCTGACCCCACAGACACTGGATATTCGATAGGCATTCACTTGAAAACTACAAACCTCAGAATTCCCACTTCCTGGTTGGATTTTTCTCAGGTTTTCGCCTGCCATATGAGTTCTGTTATACTCACAGACATTATTTTAACAGTTTTGGAAACTKTAGAGTGTTTTCTATCCAAATCTACTAATTATATGCACATTCTAGCTTCTGGGCCTGAGTAACAGGCAGTTTACTCTGGGCACGCTTTTCATCCAAACTTCCTAATGCTGCCCCCTATCCCAAATTAAGGAGATCGATAGACCGAAATGTTGGCATTTCAACAGCAAAAAAACGGATGTAAAAAAGAGATCTCTATGATCTATAATAACCCTGAGTTGAACCTGTGACCCTCTCCCTCCAGTCGGTGCCGGTGATCTCCCACTCCCGCTGGCTGCTGAAGAAGGGTGAGGTGCAGCAGATGACCGGGCCAAAGAGCACTAGGACCATGCGGAGCAAGAAGCTCCACCACCCTGTCTACCTGTTCCTCTTCAACAACCTGCTACTCATCACCAAGCGCAGCTCCAGGTCAGCACATGACATCACCACACAGAGACAGCTAGTGGTCATTTGGGGTCGCAGTGCACACCCACTTTCAGTCTGGGACTTTCTATTGCCCCCCCCCAACACATAATTTTGTATACAGGCAGTTTTGAAGTCCACTTCCTGCCAAACTGCCCTTTGTCACATGAGGCTTTGTATACGTGTGTGTGTGTGTCTTCGACAGTGGTGAGAAGTTCCAGGTGCTGGACTCGTGCACGCGGGCCATGCTGAGAACTGAGGACATGGAAGACCAGGGTCAGATACTGGCTAACGTGTTCAACCTGAAACTTCTGGAGAACCAGGAGGAGAGGCCTGTCAACTACATGCTCAAGACCTCCAGCATGTGAGTGACTACAACTAACAGCATTATATATGAGTCTCAAGCCCCATCGGCACCTAGTGTACTCCGTACAGTACTTCTCTGTATGTCATTGATCTGTTATTAACAATCTCCCATGTGTGTGCCTGTGTGCTGCTGMCAGGAGTGATAAGCTGCGCTGGATCTGTGCTCTCACGCCAAACCGCCGCACGCGATTCATGTCCACCAGCGCCCACCAACCAGGTGAGACGTACACAAAGATGACACACACCGACACAGAGATGACACCCACTACTCACAAATGAACTTTTAGGTACCAAATAACAGGTGGTATAGACTACCATTCAAAAGTTTGGGGTCACTTAGAAATGTCCTTGTTTTCCATTAAATGAGTTGCAAAATGAATAGGAAATACAGTCAAGACGTTGACAAGGGTTTCCCATGATGTCAAGCAAAGAGGCAGTGAGTTTGAAGGTAGGCCTTGAAATACAACCACGGGTACACCTCCAATTGACTCAAATGATGTCAATTAGCCTATCAGAAGCTTCTAAAGCTTTGTGTCATGCACAAAGTAGATGTCCTACCGACTTGCCAAAACTATAGTTTGTTAACAAGAAATTTGTGGAGTGGTTGAAAAATGAGTTTTAATGACTCCAACGTAAGTGTATGTAATCTTCCGACTTCAACTGTATCTAGTAAACTTGCTAGCTACTTCAGTGGATGTTGAACACATTTCTATTGGCAAATGAACACAATTCTAGTAACAAATGTGCTAAATTATAGCATGTATAAGGAATAACTCTCGTCTTGTGTCCATCCCTGAAACTACACCCTTCTAAGTTGTTTATTATTTTCATAGAATGCATAACTTCGTTGATTATCCCTTACATAAACTACACATTGACACATCCAGCCCAAAGCGGGAGATTTAAAAAAGACTTACTAGTCGCCAAACAATTCCAAGGGAGTGTTGGGATAGGTTTCTTATATAATGGTTTGTTTGTGCATATGTCAGATTGTGAAGGAGTGCAACGAGGGTGTGAGGAAGATGAGTCGTACCTAGGAACTCATCAGCATTGAGAAAACACTGGAGTTCAAGTCTAAGAAATGTCTTGTTCTCCATGAAAACATACTGAGTTGCATAAATGAGTTGCAAATGAATAGGAAATATAGTCAAGATGTTGACAAGGTTATAAATAATGATTTTTAATTGGAATAATAATTGTGTCCTTCAAACTTTGCTTTTGTCAAAGAATCCTCCATTTGCAGAAATTACAGCTTGCAGACCTTTGGCATTCCAATTGTCAATTTTGTTGAGGTAATCTGAAGAGATTTCACCCCATGCTCTGGAAGCACTCAAGTTGGATTGGTGTTTGGGCACTTCTTATGTACCATACGGTCAAGCTCTCACCAACAGCTCATAGGGTTGAGATCCCGTGACTGTGCTGGCTATCATTATAAAAGAATACAGTGACTGCTTCTTCCCTAATAGTACTTGAAATAGTTTGAGAGCTGTTGCTTTGGTCATTGTCCTGTTGTAGGAGGAAATTGGCTCCAATTAGCGCCGTCCACAGGGTATGCATGGCGTTGCAAAATGGAGTGATAGCCTTCTTCTTCAAGATCCTTTTACCCTGTACAAATCTCCCACTATCACCACCACCAAAGCACCCCAGACATCACATTGCCTCCAACATGCTTGAAGATAGCGTCAAGCACCTCTCCAGCATCTTTTCATTTTTTCTGCGTCTCACGAATGTTCTTCTTTGTGATCCAACACCCAATTAGATTCGTCTGTCAATAACACTTTTTTTCCAAATCTACGTCTGTCCAGTTCTGTGTTCTTTTGCCCATCTAATCTTTTCTTTTTGTGGCCAGTCTGAGATATGCGTGTTTTTGCAACTCTGCCTAGAAGGGCATCCTGGAGTCGCTTCTACTGTTGACATTGAGACTGGTTTTTTGCCGGGTACTGTTTAATGAAGCTCCAGTTGAGGACTTGTGAGGTGTTGTTCAAACTAGACACTCTAATGTACTTCTTTGCTCAGTTGTGCACCGGCCTCCCACTCTCTTTCTATTTTGGTTAGAGCCAGTTTGCGTCTGTTCTGTGAAGGGGTAGTACACAGCGTTGTACGAGATTTCAGTTTTGGCAATTTCTCGCATGGGAAAGCCTTCATTTCTCAGAACAAGCATTGACTGACGAGTTTCAGAGAAAGTGCTTTGTTTCTTGCCATTTTGAGCCTGTAATTGAACCCATAAATGCTGATGCTCCAGATACTCAACTAGTCTAAAGAAGGCCAGTTTTATTGCTTCTTTAATCAGAACAACAGTTTTCAGCTGTGCTAACATAATTGCAAAAAGGTTTTCTAATGATCAATTAGCCTTTTAAAATGTTAAACTTGGATTAGCTAACACAACGTGCCATTCGAACACAGGAGTGATGGTTGCTGATAATGGGTCTCTGTACACCTATGGAGAAATTCCATTAAAATTCAGCCGTTTACAGCTACAATAGTCTTTTACAACATTAACAATGTCTACACTGTATTTCTGATCCATTTTATGTTATTTTAATGGACCAAAAAATGTGCTTTTCTTTCAAAAACAAGGACATTTCTAAGTGACCCCAAACTTTTGAACGGTAGTGAATATGTTATTAATGTGCCTGTGTGTGTGTGCGTGCGTGTGTGGTCAGCCTCTCCCCAGGTCCAGTGTATTCAGTCGTACTTGTCTCAGGAGCCAGATGAGCTGTCCATTGAGATGGCTGACGTGTTGAACATCCTGGAGAGGACAGATGACGGTGAGACCAGACAACATATCTCCTGGGAGATCTTAGTACTAGGAGCTCTAGTGTAGATTCAACAGGCTGCCTGTTAGTTAATATCTCTTTTTACTCCCTCTCTTTCTTTACCTACACTACTCTTCCACTCTTCCCTCTCTCTCTCTCTCTCTCTCTCTCCTCTCTATCACCCCCTCAGGCTGGATGATGGGTGAGAGGCTCCATGATGGAGAGAAGGGCTGGTTCCCCTGTCGGGTAATAGAGGAGATCAAGAACCAGGAAGTGCGGGCCCAGAACCTCAGGGAGAGCCAGAGGATCCACCTGGCCCAGGAAGGGGGCACTTCCTCAGGGGCCAGACTGGGCTCCAGGGGTGTCAAACGCACCCCCAAAACCCCCAAAGTCTCAAATTTCTTCGGTACCTGGACTGACCAGTCAGAGGAGGAACAGTGAAGCACATGATATTCCACACTGAAAGTGATTGGTTGGAACCCCCTGGCATCAATTTTTACTGGACCACATGGATCAAATGACAGAGATCATGTGATTTGAGTATGGGATTGCATTGGAAGAAAGTGACATCACGCAATGACATTATTTCCGATTAACTGTTTCCCTTTCTCAGGTGGTTTTGGTGTGCCAGGGTTTAGGTTCCCAGGCTCCAGGGTTTAGGTTCCCAGGCTCCAGGGTTTAGGTTCCCAGGCTCCAGGGTTTAGGTTCCCAGGCTCCCCTGATCGGTCCTACAATCAGAGTACTTCTTCCATAACTCCAACACACTGCATGTCTTACACTAATTCCAGTGGAATGATTCAGCACTAACAGTCTAACTGTAAAACAAGGCTCTGGTGGAACAGGAGCTATGCATGTGATGGGAGAAGATAACCACAGAAACAGTTCTCAAGGGGATGGTAACATGTGAATGTATCGTAACCTTGCCTCAACTGCATGGGCCAATTTTTTTCATTTTTTTTTTAAAAGCGCTTCTTTGCTAGAAATGTAATTCCCCCAGAACAATGGCTTGACGATCCACCCTTTTGTAAAGAGCAACTCCTCTATTGAAACCATACAAGAAGCACGTTTTAAAATCCACCCACCAGCACTGAATGGAAATTAACCGTGAATGTTTCATGATTCTGTACAGTAAATAGAACAATCACATGACAGAGTGCTTAGTATTGGGCTGGAGGTAATTGACTGGAGAAGACAAGCCCTACAGAATCACAGGCCTTGCTTAATCAGTGGACGTGTTCTTGGGGTCAGTTCCCTTGCCAATACTGATATGCCACTTACACATGCACACTGACATACGCACGCACACACACACTTGGGGAAATCCTGCACAACTTCTCCAATGTCAAAAACCCTCCACAGACACCTGGTCCTGAAGCATCTGCACAGAATGTGCCAGCACACCCACAGCACTGGAATGGCATGCGAGTGACAAAACATGTGTGTATGATGAGTATGTGTATGTGTGCATACTGTATGCCTTGAATGTTCAATATATAATTAAATAATTACTGAAACATTGTGCAATTTAATTATGTAAGAAGTAATTTATTGTTAATAAAATCTAAATCTGAAATTCAACTGGACATGATTTGTTTATTATGTTGATAACTGGTTTCACTGGTATTTAACCCACGTGTTAAACCCTGATTTAGGTTCATCTCTGAATGAATTCTTGGTAATATGGAGATGTGATTTATTTCAGTTGAAGGCATTCAGTTGTACAACTGACTAGATAGCCCCCTTTCTCTTGATAAGTGTGTGAATTTGACCATTTTCTGCCCTGCTAAGCATTCATAATGTAACAAATAGTTTTTGGTGTCAGGGAAAATGTATGGAATAAAAAGTGCATACTTTTCTTTGGGAATGTAGTGAAGTAAAAGTAGTCAAAAATAGTAAAGTAAAGTAGATACCCCCCCAAAATTACTTAAGTAGTACTTTAAAGTATTTTTACTTAAGTACTTTACACCTACTGACCTTAGGGATGGTGCCAGGTTTCCTCCAGACATAAACAGGTTTCCATCCAACCTTTTTATGTCAGATAAAAAAATGTCACGACAGGTCTAATGTAAACAGACGGGACATTTTCCAAATTTCGACAAAACAAAATAAACTAGACAAAGTGGGATCTTTTCTTGTCGGTAAAATTAAGTATGCCAGAAATTTCGGTGGAAAAGCTTTTATGCACAAATATTTATATAATAACCATCCGATTGACATATTGTGTGGYCCTCCCACTACCACTCGTCTGGAAAGCAATCAACGCATGCAGTAGGCTACCGATGAATGAAATGATGACGGACTTCACAGGGTGGTGTAAGTGCACGGTGATGAGTTTGATGCTCCTTTCAAATAAATATCGAGGACTCTTATCCTGGAGACATGATCATCGATGCTTGGCTACCGTTTGACAAATAAAAATAATATTGCTCTTTTGTCCATAATCTCACTATGTAGGGAAGGCTATACGTGCCCTCTAGCCAACAGCGCTACAGAACACGTGCCAATACCAGAGTGAGCACACTCGCTATATTTCGCCATGTTTTTGTGAGAAAATTATCAATAGAGTTAAAAATGCGATGGAAACCCATTTCATGTTTTTTATTCGGTACGTGGGAATTCAACCGCAAAAGGCATTTKTATGTTACACGTCATCACACACAGCCTCTTACCTGCAACAAGTCAATTTGATGTTAACCTCTCTGTGTGAAAATGCACATATTGTTTTTAGGCGGATTTTTGAATATACGCATGGAAAGCTGTTGCCAATTGGGTGGAAACCTAGCTAGTGGTGAACAGATTAGTGAGAACTACCCTCCAGTAGCTGTATGGATTATCACTATATTCTCTACAACAGGTGAGGTGTGGAAGGCCGGTTAGCTCAGTTGGTTAGAGCGTCGTGCTAATAACGCGAAGGTCGCGGGTTCGATACCCGTACTGGCCAGAACCTTTTACCACAGATTCTAGTTTTACCGTAGTCAGAGGGCATTTAATGAAATACCCATCTCGGCCGTTTGAAGACAATGAGAACAAGGGTAGGCTAACTATGTCTGTATTAACCAAATCATCAAATAATTTTACAATCTGTCATATCAATATATAATTCAGTGAGTGTACTAGCTAGATTACACTAAATCTGAATTTGTCCTGCTAGGTGACCTATACTGGGACATGCTTAAACCACCTGACCAAGTCCTAAAGCAATGGGATTCCATAAATCTTTCTCAGATTATTACCAATCTCACAAGGTATGACTCAAAACCCCCAGAAAAGGCTGCTCTCTTCGATGTTTTCCTCACAAATAATCCTGATAGGTATCAGTCTGGTGTTTTCTGTAATGACCTTAGTGATCACTGTTTTACAGCCTGTGTTCATAATGGCTGCTCAGTGAAACGGCCAGTCCTGATTTGTMTTAGAGGCTTKCTAAAAAACTTTAATGAGCAAGCCTTCCTTCATGACCTGGCCTCTGTAAAATGGTWYAGAATCARCTTGATCCCCTCTGTCRRAGACACTTGGACYTTCTTTTTTGATATTTTCAGTGGTATTGWTAACAAACACGCCCCCATAAAGAAAATGAGAATTAAAAACAGGTTTAGCCCCTGGTTTGACCGTGATCTTGCAGGGTTACTCCACCTCAAGAATGCATTTGGTGAAAGGCTCGGCACACACATACTCAGGCTGACTGGCCCTCGTTCAGGCAAATGAGAAATAAGTTGTCACGCCCTGACCTTAGCGATCCTTATTATTCTCTATGTTTGGTTAGGTCAGGGTGTGACTCGGGTGGGAAAATCTATGTTTTCTATTTCTTTGTGTTTTTGGCTGAGTATGGTTCCCAATCAGAGGCAGTTGTCTATCGTTGTCTCTGATTGGGGATCATATATAAGTTGTAATTTTCCTTTTGGGTTTTGTGGGATCTTGTTTTCTGTTTAGTGTTTTTTTGCCTGACAGAACTGTTCGCTTTCGTTTTTTGACTTTCGTTATTTTGTTTGAGTGTTTTTGAATAAAAAATCATGAACACTTTCCACGCTGCGTCTCGGTCCACTCTTCCTACCACAAACGAGAGCCGTAACAGAAGATCCCACCAAAAATGGACCAAGCAGCGTGGCCAGGATGAGTGGACATGGGAGGAGATCATGAATGGAGAAGGACCCTGGACGCAGGTAGGCGAGTATCGCCGTTCAAGGGAGCAGATGGAGGCAGTGAAAGCAGAATGGCGACGATACGAGGAATTAGAGAAATGGAGCAAGCACGAGAGGCAGCCGGGGAGATTGGCGGAGTCAGGTTTTAGACCTGAGCCAACTCCCCATGCTTACCGTGGGGAGAGTGTGACTGGTCAGGCACCGTGTTATGCGGTGATGATCACTGTGTCTCCAGTGCGCACTCACAGCCCGGTGCACTCTGTGCCAGCTCCTCGCAGTTGCCGTGCTAGAGTGGGCATCCAGCCAGGACGGATTGTGCCGGCTCAGCGGTCCTGGTCTCCAGTGCGTCACCTTGGTCCAGGATATCCTGCGCCAGCTCTACGCACGATATCCCCAGTTCGCCAGCACAACCCAGTGAGGCCTGTGCCAGCTCCCCGCACTTGCCGTGCTACAGGGGGTATTCAGCCAGGACGCGTTGTGCAAGCTCTGCGCTCCAGACCTCCGGTGCGCATCCACGGCCCAGTATATCCTGCGCCGGCTATACGCACTATGCCTCCAGTGTGCCTTCATAGCCCAGTGCGTCCTGTGCCAGCTCTCCACACTCACCGAGCTAAAGTGGGTATCCAGCCAGGATGTNGCCTGACAGAACTGTTCGCTTTCGTTTTTTGACTTTCGTTATTTTGTTTGAGTGTTTTTGAATAAAAAATCATGAACACTTTCCACGCTGCGTCTTGGTCCACTCTTCCTACCACAAACGAGAGCCGTAACATAAGTGCACTCAGTCTATCCGGAAGGCCAAAGTGAGTTACTTTAATTAAGGAGCAGTTCTCTCTCTGTGGGTCTAACCCCAAGAAGTTCTGGAAAACGATTAAAGACCTGGAGAATAAACCCTCCTCCTCACAGCTGCCCATGTCCCTTAAAAGTTGATGATGTGGTTGTTACTGACAAGAAGCACATGGCTGAGCTCTTTAATCACCATTTCATTAAGTCAGTATTCCTATTTGACTCAGCCATGTCTTCTTGCCCGTCCAACATTTCCTCATCTCCCACCCCTTCTAATGGAACTAGTCCTGATGCTCCACCCTATTTTTCCCCTGCTCCGCTACAAAGTTTCTCCCTGCAGGCGGTCACTGAGTCCGAGGTACTAAAGGAGCTCCTTAAACTTGACCCTAAAAGAACATCTGGGTCAGATGGTTTACACCCTTTCTTCTTTAAGGTTGCTGCTCCTATCATCGCCAATCCTAATTCTGACGTTTTTAACTTGTCTGTCCTCTCTGGGGAGGTTCCCATTGCCTGGAAGACAGCCGTGGTCCGTCCTTTATTTAAAAAGAGGGAGATCAAGCTGATCCTAACTGTGATAGGCCTATTTCTATTTTGCCGTTGATCAGAAGTGTGGGAAAAACATGTAAATAATCAACTGACTGGCTTTCTTGATGTCTATAGTATTCTCTCTGGTATGCAATCTGGTAGCCGCTCAGGTTATGGAGGTGTCACTGCAACCTTAAAGGTCCTCAAGGATGTCACCATTGCCCTTGATTCTAAGCAATATTGTGCTCTACAACAAAGCTTTCTCTGCCCTTAACCTTCTTCTGAACACCTCCAAAACAAAGGTCATGTGGTTTGGTAAGAAGAATGCCCCTCTGCCCACAGGTGTGATTACTGTCTCTGAGGGTTTAGAGATTGAGGTAGTCACTTCATACAAGTACTTGGGAGTATAGCTAGACGGTACACATCACATACGTGTTTGTTTTCGTTAGAAAAAGTACATAAATATATATATAGATAGTCTGGATTCCGATATTGCTCCTTCTCATTATTTATGTCTTAATTCCATTATTTTACTTTTAGAATTGTGTGTATTTTTGTGAATTGTTAGATATTACTGCATTGTTGGAGATAGGAACACAAGCATTTCGCTACAGTCACTATAACATCTGCTAAATATGTGTATGCGACCAATAAAATGTGACTTGATCTGACCTAAAAAATATAACATTTGAAAATGTGGGCTCGTCCGGGATTTGAACCCGGGACCTCTCGCACCCAAAGCGAGAATCATACCCCTAGACCAACGAGCCGCTTCATTTCCATCTACATAATTCACATTTTGACACATTGGTATTGAACATTTTACGAAATGCGTAAAATAATCGGAATACATCCTCGGTATGGCCACACAACACAAAACGTAGCTAGGCGATTGTCTCGCTGTTAGGGAGAAACAGAAATGTATATATCGCCTGGTGGCACGTAGCAAGCTCAAGATGGAAGATATTCAAGAGTTTCTAAACGTTCTGCAATGTATATTTCAATTATATTTGGTGTAACTGTCACTGCCATAGTAACCTAACAGGAATAAAAGACGCCTGCGCGACCTCGCCACATTCGTTTATCAGGGTAGACAGAATTTAGGTTGAAAATGCAAATAGTACTCAACTGCAGCCCGCAATTCGGGGCGCATCTACATGTGGGCCACCCTCGAGAACCCCCCTATGTCAATAGGCTTGGGAGATATATGCTACAAATGGTGTCGCCCCCGCCTGCTGTGTACCGGAGTCCAGGCTGGTGCAAAGGGGACTACGGTGTGTACTAGCTATAGCTGGCTACTGTTGTCTTCAACCGCCTTTTCTTCCTTCTGTGTGGTTTATCGGTGGTTGGTGTTACGCACGCCTCTGAAGAGGGAACGCAACACCCTGCTACAACTCAACTCTCCGTGAAGCGAAAGAGGTATGGACTGTAGGCGCGAGTAAGGATGACAAAAAGGCACCGCTTACTAGGATTTATTTCCTTCCACGGCAATATGGGGAAAAGGGGCTGGACGGAACCAAAGCAAAGAAAGTAAATATCAAAGCTCCCCCTCTCCTATCTAACCTGCCTACCCACTACTTACCTATCTTAGCACCACCTGGTGCCCTAACCAAAATACAGGGGGTGGTCCGCCCAGGTCTTACCTAGTGTGCCTAGACAGTGAATATACTACGGGTATATGTATGCCCGCGGGCCTCTTGCCTAAGCACTCACTAGGTGCCTTCCCCTTCGGGAACAAATGAAACAGAATATTAAACAATCCACTTCACAACAAAACTGAGAAAAAACTYAGGCCATTAAAGAAGCTCTGACAAAGCAACAAACACAGAACATACCAAAGCTGCTACCAACAACAGCTAACATAGTACATACTCACAACCAACATGCTATAACCCTCAGCCATAAACCTCTCTCTCAGCAATGATCTCAGCCTGCCTATGATCTCAGCCTGCCTATGATCTCAGCCTGCCTATGATCTCAGCCTGCCTATGATCTCAGCCTGCCTATGATCTCAGCCTGCCTATGATCTCAGCCTGCCTATGATCTCAGCCTGCCTATGATCTCTCTCGCTCTCTCTGAACAGAACACTGGCTTTTATAGCTTCAGGTGGCAATGGTAATTAGAGACAGCTGTATCTTGACGAGGGGGCGGGGTCAGCTCTCCAATCATCCATTGGGGCCGACCAATCAGCTGCTTGGGGAGAAATTCCAGGAAGCCATCTCCTGAAACACAAACTTTTGTTCCAATTAATTCGTAGGAAAAGACACACATTTGTGTTACTGAAGCTTATACATCTAACCTGAAAATGATTATTTAAAAAATATATTTTTTTATTTCACCTTTATTTAACCATGTAGGCTAGTTGAAGGCAAGTTCTCATTTACAAGTGCGACCTGGCYAAGATAAAGCAAGGCAGTGTGACAATAACACAGAGTTACACATGGAATAAACAAACATACAATCAATAATACAGTAGAAAAAGTCTATATACAGTGTTTGCAAATGAGGTAAGATAAGGGAGGTAAGGCAATAAATAGGCCATGGTTGCGAAGTAATTACAATATAGTAATTAAACACTGGAGTGATAGATGTGCAGAAGATTAATGTGCAAGTGGAGATACTGGAGTTCAAAGGAGCAAGATAAATAAATAAATACAGTATGGGGATGAGGTAGTTGGATGGGCTATGTACAGGTGCAGTGATCTGTGAGCTGCTCTGACAGCTGGTGCTTAAAGTTAGTGAGGGAGATATGAGTCTCCAGCTTCAGTGATTTTTGCAATTCGTTCCAGTCATTGGCACATCATATGGGTAGACAAATAATGTTATGCAGCAAAACACAACTATAATTTTTTAGGACACAAACCAGTAATATGAATCACTGTTGATCCATCCTGTTCTGATCTAATGAGATGGATGTAGGATTTCCTACGGCCTAGAATTGTAACGATCGTCGTATCGAGGAGAAGGAGAAGACCAAGGTGCAGCGTGGTAAGTACTCATAATTACTTTTAATGAATACTAACAAAACAACAAAAATGATAAACGAACAGTTCTGCCAGGTGAACATACACTAAACAGAAAACAACCACCCACAACGGAAAATAGAAATCATTTAGAAACATGAAATAGTTATGAGTACTATTTCAGCCAATGTTATAATGCATGCACTGGAAGGTAGTTCATTAGGGTCACGTTGCAGAAGGAAATGTTCCATAGCTTCAATACCGCCCTCGTGTGGAATATTTGTGTATAACGACTCAACATCAAAAGTAACTAAAAAGGTATTCTCAGGGAGAGGATCAAGAGATTCAATGATAGACATCATACTGCTGGTGTCCTTTACAAAGGAGGGGAGCTGTTCTGCAAGTGGTCTAATAAAAAAGTAAACAAAAGTAGATAGAGGGGMCGTTACTGCATCAATGCCCGCTACAATAGGGCGCCCTGGAGGTTTTGTAACATTCTTGTGTAATTTCGGCAAAGTATAGAAAGTGGCAATTTTAGGGTGTTGAATAGCCAAAAAGTCGTGTTCTTTTTTGGTTATCTGACCAGAACTTAAATACCCATCTAGGACAGTAAAGATAGTATTCTGAAATTGGGAAGTGTGGTCACTTCTGAGTTTCTTGTAAAAGGTGTTGTCAAGCAGCAGTCTATGACACTCATCATGATGACGTCATTTATCTTCAGGACGTAGCTCTAGAAAGAGGCCAGAGTTCCCGACTTACAATTCCGAGTTGGTTGACCATTCAAAACATATTTCCCAGTCGGAGCTAATTTTTTCCGGAATTTCCAGTTGTCTTGAACTCACTAAAGTAAAGTTTTCGTAGTTCAGAGTTAACAGGTGTTTTGAGCGCGGCACAAATCATGCTTCATTGACAGCATGGCCAATGTTGAATGTTTATCATTTTAAACATGGAAAAGAGTCACTTAATCCCAGATTTGGGACCACACAGCCACTCCACAGAATAGCAAGCTAGTAATTGTTTGCAATGCTTGCAGTTAGCCACTGTCATTTATTCCTTCCAAACCACTCTTTGTTGAATTTGCGATTTAATACATTTAATAAACAACGACATGAAACAGAACAGGAACAGCGTTTGGACAGGGGGAAAATAACAACATCAATGCTGACACGGAACAAACGGAGGAGCAGACAGATATAATCAACAAAGTATTGGAGTGAGTCCAGGTGAATCCAATATTGCGCAGCTGTGCGTAATGATGGTGACAGGTGTGCGTAATGAACGGCAGCCTGGAAACCTCAAGCGCCAGAGAGGGGGAGCGGGGGCAGGTGTGACAGTTTATGTCCAATGGCCGATGAGCACTGATACATTTTATCTATAATTTCTCTTCATTATTTTTCTTCATATGACCAGGATTAAAAAGGATTTGCCTGTAGATTTTCAACATGATTCATGATGATGACTGAGGCTTGACCACATTGAGCGGGCCAAATCCGACGTAACAAGAACAGCCACAGACAGAAAACTCTACCAKGGGTTAAAACGACTGTCCTCAAAACAGTTTGTTGGGCTTGGGGATAATTTAGGCCTACGACGCTCTTGAACTTGCCCTAGTGTTTAGCTTACAGAAAAGCACCACCTCTATTGCGTATGCAGACAAACTGATCCACCACATGAACCTTATCATCACACAAACGAGATCTAGGATCCAAAGTCACTGCGTATCTGCCTTGATGTTTATAAAACTTCACGGGACCCCTCTTGTGCAGTGGAACCGCAGAAGGATATGTGACCACTTCGATATGGTGCATTCCTTTCACCAACACGATTCGAAAGGCACCAAAATCGCTTAAATAAAATCATGTTGTATTTGTCACATGCGCCGAATACAACAGGCGACCTTACCGTGAAATGCTTACTTACAAGCCCTTAATCAACAATGCAGTTTAAAAAAAAGAGTTAATAAAATATTTACTAAATAAACTAAAGTTAAAAAAAGTAACACAATAAAATAACAATAGCGAGGCTATATATACAGGGGCAGATCTAGCTTGTATGGCGCCCAGCAGTCTTATGGCTTGGGGGTAGAAACTGTTAAAAAGCATTTTGGACCTAGACTTGGTGCTCCGGTACCACTTGCTGTGCGGTAGCAGGGAGAACAGTCTAGTACTAGGGTGGCTGGAGTCTTTGGCGATTTTTAGGGCCTTCCTCTGCCTGCCCGGTATAGAGGTCCTGGATTCCTACTCATCACTTATTTTTATTATAATATTATAACCACATCTCACAATGGTGCTATTTTAGTACAGTTAAATCAAAGCAAAATCAATGTCTCACAAGATCATATAATAATTAGGCTAATTAGTATTTTACATAACAGAACCAAATGTATTACTATAAAGGCTACTGTAGCATAGTGTGCCTATAATATGTTGCATCAAAAACATCTCTGTAACAGCACGTCCAAGCAGGATAAGCTTTGATTGAAACAAAATAGGCCTACAACGAAGGCTAAAAGTTTGTTAACACCATCTGCTTTAATTTGCCCACGAAACAGTAGTTAAAGTAGATCTAAGTACATATTCCCATGAAACTGATTGAGATCAAACTTTTTCTAACAATATGTGTGGGCACTTAGCATAGGAAAATGTTGCGATTGGAGGATGCATGTTATACGATGATATGTAGTAGGCTACAGCTGTCTGTACAAACTTTGATTGAGAAATTATGACATAAAAAAAATATGTTTGTTCGCTCACCTAAAAAATTAGCACTACATCACTGGACAATATGGACAGTATATGAATAAAGGTAGAAAATCCAAGACAGTCAAATTATATAGTTTGAGGAGTACTTCTGTCTGTAATAAAGGCCTTTTGTGGGGAAAAACTCATTCTGATAGGCTGGGCCTAACTGCCCAGTGGGTCGGCCTGGCTCCCAAGTGGATTGACCTATGCCCTCCCTGGCCCACCCATGGCTGCGCCCCTGCCCAATCACGTGAAATCCATAGATTTAGGGACTAATGAATTTATTTAAATTGACTGATTTCCTTATATGAAATGTAACTCAGTAATATCGTTGAAAATGTTACGTGTCGCGTTAATATTCTTCTTCCGTACAATTGATAAACCCTGCATTATTRGTTTCACTTATAAAGCTAAATATTTCAAGCTTGTCCACGGCTCGTTGGTCTAGGGGTATGATTCTCGCTTAGGGTGCGAGAGGTCCCGGGTTCAAATCCCGGACGAGCCCACATTTTGTAAATAATGATATTAATATTTTGCCATGAAAAGCATGCAGATCTACAACTATAATATCTACCAATAGCAGAGACCAAAACGATGCAACACAGTCGAACGCTGTTGTGTAAATGTGTTTTATTTTACAAGGTGGATGGCGGATAGGGCTCTCTTCTCATTTAGCTTTCAAACAGCAACCTAAGAATAACTGTAGTTTACAATCTAGCAACCCGGAGTTTATACAAAGACAACACATACTAAGAAAATGATTGACCCCGACGTGATTTGAACACGCAACCTTCTGATCTGGAGTCAGACGCGCTACCGTTGCGCCACGAGGTCTATAACATCTAGTAGTACAACGTCTGTAAAAACAGTTGTTCAACGTCTATATTTCGTTACATTGATTGTAACGCWCTAGGTAGTTGATGTGATATAGCAAGAACTAACAAAGTTGTTGCAAAACACCCCTTTGCGTGTTACAAAATATCCGCATTGTCTTTAGCCTATGACCAGGCAGGAAAAAGAAGAAAAAAAACACAGGTCAGGTGTATTCAGGATGCTTTGAAAATTAAATGAACACTCCAAAATCAACTACTTGTTACTTTGAGATTTTTTTGAATGGGGCTTTTAAAGAGCAACCAGCATCCTCTACTGACAGGATGAGGTCAATATCCTTCCAGGATACCCGGGCTAGGTCGATTAGAAAGGCCTGCTTGCTGAAGTGTTTTAGGGAGCGTTTGACAGTGATGAGGGGTGGTCGTTTGACCGCGGACCCATTACGGACACAGGCAATGAGGCAGTGATCACTGAGATCCTGGTTGAAGACAGCAGAGGTGTATTTAGAGGGCAAATTGGTCAGGATGATATCTAAGAGGGTGCCCAGGGTTACGGATTTAGGCTTGTACCTGGTAGGTTCCTTGATATTTTGTGTGAGATTGAGGGCATCAGTTTAGATCTAATGGTACATTTTCATTAAGCTATTACTCCAGTACATATAGGTGGGAGGCAAGGGGTGAATTTTTTCCTGCCTGTTTGTTTTGCACAGAACATGGCAGCAGATGATGACCTTTCTTCATTTAGCTAGATCATACATCTTTCTTGGCAGGCTGAGATTTAGCTAGTTCGCTAGGCCATGACTATTTTAGCCGGTCCTCCCTATTAATGTGGCTAACGTTACTGTTTTGTTTGTCAATCCACACTTGTTTGACTGACACTATATCTCCGCTATTTCAGTAATGGGAGTCGTGCTATTTGAGCATATAACATGTAAACAATAATGGCAACTACGAAGTTATGTTCAGATCAACTCTAATGCGTCTCTAAAGTAAGAAAGGATTTATGTTGTAACGGTCGAGCGTTGGTGGTATAGTGGTGAGCATAGCTGCCTTCCAAGCAGTTGACCCGGGTTCGATTCCCGGCCAACGCAGAATTTTTTTTCCTCCGTAGTTCCTTTTTTGACGGAGGCTACATTTTAGTACCTGCGTCACCGCTATAATAATTAGGTTCGATAAAAAGGATGACCAAGTAAACATACCAAGAATGTCTCTCAAATAGTAGCTAAAATCAAAGCAATTATCCATCAAGCAGTTCATTTAACAACAACTTGACTGCTCGTGTTGCACCTTTTATGCTCTTATTTGTTTGGGTTCGCCTGTGGTTGGTTTCAGATGCTGTAATTTAGCTCAATTTATGCTTTGATGCTGATGCTCGGTTGTGCTCCGCCTCCTCGAAACTGTCCAGGTTGAGAGGAGCTCAGAGTCACGAGCTGACAGACACAGCTGACCACCCTGAGTGCTAGGCACACGCTCCCATCGCATCAAGTCAAAAAGTATCCTACGCAGCATGGCATCGGACGAATTGGCGAGGAAACTACAGCCCAGGATGGCCGCAGAGCAGGCTCCCCAATTCAACCCGTGTGCACCAGAGGAGACCCGGGTGAAACCGAGCGACTCTGTCCCCGAGCAGCAGGAAAAAGCGGTGGTGGTCATTGTCAATGATGCCACATCGGAACTCACGGCGAAACTCACCCGGAGACTGGACATTAACAATGGGAACGCGGCGCCCAAGCAAGCCAAGGTATTCAACCCCAGCACGGAATTCAAAGAATTCTCCCGCAAACAGATCAAAGACATGGAGAACATTTTCAAACGGTAGGCTAATAAAAAATTTGAATATCATTCTAATATCATTCTTGTGGCAATGGTTATAGCCTATGTTGTGACTTGACTTGATAAAGAGGTGTCCTTAGTTTTGTCTGTAGGGGAGACCGGTGAACAAAGTAACAGCGGACCAGGTGTACTGTAACAGTTTAATAACTCAAATTAGAGACTATTTAGAAAGATGTTATGAAATGTGTTAATGCATGCTTAGTGTGTATATATGCCTAATGCGGTTAGTTTAAATCCATCAATGATCTATTGTCTTTTTGAATATACTTGCCGCCTCTCTTTTTTTGGTAATATACCTGTAGAACCATTCTCCATGTATTTAAACATGTATACTTTTATTAGTAAGATGGGCTCTTTTGATTGGTATAGTTGATGCCAATAATTGTTATTGTATTTTGTGGGGGGTGTTTGTATGTAACAAGGTACTGAAAATCGTACATAATATTTATACACATTCACATAATTATAGAAAATGTAACTTCTTTATATCAAGTTTAGCAGTACAATTAAGATAATACCTTAGAAATAAAAAATAAAAAAGTCAAATTCAGACTTGAATGCTAAAAAGATCTTTATATATATATTCATTTTGGCCACTCCCTTTTTGGCCAATGTGACATGCCTAAAATATCAATTGGAAATATTTATTTAACATTTTTGTGTATTATCATCAAAATATCAGTTTCAAATCCTACTTTTTTATTTGTCCATCATTTTTACCATTGAAGACGGTGTTACATTTAACTCTGCAGCCTGTTACGTTTCATCCCGGATACTGTGTCAATTGTAATGTTTTACTCCCACCACTTTGGGTTGAATTGTAAAACTGGTATGTCTTAGAAATGTAGTTAATCTATATGTTGTTTGTATGAAATATTATTCATCTAACATCAATAGCCTTTTCATAATAAGAAAAAGCCTAAAAGTGTTACTTTGTTCCCTGGACTCCACTATGCATGTTGTAGGCTAGTCACATCCAGGCAAGGTATTGAGTGGGCATGAGGGATTGATTCAGATCACTGTGATAAAGAGATGAAGCCTATATATTATGTCAGAGACAACTTACTGAACACAGAATTGACAAGGTGAACTGAGATTGCTGAGTGACCTCTGTCTCCTGCTTGTGGAGTTAAATTGTTGTGGAACTTCAGACTGAATGGTCTTCATCTAGCCTTCAACACTTTCCATTTCTGCCATGAATAGATATGAATAATACATGGCCCTATGTTGCTTACATGACAATAATTCATCTCTAGGTTGCTAGCCTAGTGTTATTATTGTATAGGGCGAATCCCCCCTTTTTTCTCTACCTCTCATTTAATCCTCTCATAGACTATGTACTGTAATAACCTGCTGTGTGTGTGTGTGTGTGTGTGTGTGCGTGCGTGTGTCTAGAGCCTGCTTTGTCACTCCAGTCTCTGCAGCACCAACCCTTTAGGAAATTTGTGGACCCAGTGGGGGGATATGAGGCTATACTAGGCTTTACTGACATCCTCTGTACCAGGCCAGAATAATGTTTTCTCCTGGGCCAATGGAACTGTACAGTCATTGTGCAACAGTCTTTTTTCACTGGAGAGACAAGGGCCACTCTTCTCAAACACTGGGTCCCCATTGACACCCCCTCTCCTGTGCGATAATGGCATCTTTGTTTGTGTGTGTGTGTGTGTGTGTGTGTGTGTGTGTGTGTGTGTGTGTGTGTGTGTGTGTGTGTGTGTGTGTGTGTGTGTGTGTGTGTGTGTGTGTGTGTGTGTGTGTGTGTGTGTGTGTGTGGGGGACCACTGACGAGAGTAAGACTTTACTGTATACAGTGTTTCTCTGGTGAGGGGAGATTGAGACTGGACAGCCTTTGCTTGTGAGACTAGTAGTGTCCATGTACTGTATTTGCTCAGAGCTATAGGGGAGACTACTTCAGAGCTATAGGGGAGACTTCTTCAGAGCTATAGGGGAGACTACTTAAGAGCTATAGGGGAGACTACTTAAGAGCTATAGGGGAGACTACTTAAGAGCTATAGGGGAGACTACTTCAGAGCTATAGGGGAGACTACTTCAGAGCTATAGGGGAGACTACTTGCATTTCTGTTGAAGACATTGAACTTGAGGACATTTAATACTTTTGTTCCAGTTTATCTGTGGCTTTGTAGCTACAGGTGTGTGTGAAAACAGTGTAGAGAAGGATATTGATTGGTGGGTTGATGCAGTGACACTGCAGTTTTTCCAGGACTATTTATTTAAACTTGAGTTTTACATTTGAGTTTGGCCTAATTTAGCTCTCAGCACAGTTGGAATGGAAGACTCAGTAAGTAGAGGGGGATATGGTTCACAGAGGAAGGGGGCTTGGTATCAACCTATTTCTTTAGGAGGACGTTGGGTTGATTGAGTGAATTTACTTGAACATGCCTCACATTACAAAATGTTTCTTCATGAGCGCATCTAAGTGCATGTTTGTCAAACATGCCTCTCTCTCTCTCTCACCCACACACACTGCCCCAGATTCTCTATTCTGTTGGGCGTTGGTTGAATGTGTCCTCTATCTCCATCTCTTTTGCCCCCCTCTCTCCTTCCTCTCTCTTCTCTCTATGGCTCTCAAGCTATTCAGCCTGGGGCAGGTTTTAATCATCTCTCCTATAGCCATCACTGGGGCACTTCCTAGACATATGTCCGTGATTGACATGTGTTGCAGCATTACCCACCCATGATAGACACGTGTTGCAGTATTACCCACCCATGATAGACACGTGTTGCAGCATTACCCACCCATGATAGACATGTGTTGCAGTATTACCCACCCATGATAGACACGTGTTGCAGCATTACCCACCCATGATAGACATGTGTTGCAGCATTACCCATTCAGGATAGACATGTTGCAGTATTACCCATTCAGGATAGACACGTGTTGCAGCATTRCCCACTCATGATAGACATGTTGCAGCATTACCCGTTCAGGATAGACATGTGTTGCAGCATTACCCACCCATGATAGACATGTGTTGCAGCATTACCCACCCATGATAAACCCGTGTTGCAGCATTACTCATTCAGGATAGACACGTGTTGCAGCATTACCCATTCAGGATAGACACGTGTTGCAGCATTACCCATTCAGGATAGACACGTGTTGCAGCATTACCCATTCAGGATAGACATGTTGCAGTATTACCCATTCAGGATAGACACGTGTTGCAGTATTACCCATTCAGGATAGACACGTGTTGCAGCATTACCCGTTCAGGATAGACATGTGTTGCAGCATTACCCACCCATGATAGACATGTGTTGCAGCATTACCCACCCATGATAAACACGTGTTGCAGCATTACCCATTCAGGATAGACACGTGTTGCAGCATTACCCAAGGTGGCAGGGCAATTAGGGAAGAGAGAAGGGTGAGGAGGGCAGGTGCAGCAATAGGGAAGAGAGAGAGGGTGAGGAGGGCAGGTGCACAGCATTAGGGAAGAGAGAGAGGGTGAGGAGGGCAGGTGCAGCATTAGGGAAGAGAGAGAGGGTGAGAGGGCAGGTGCAGCATTAGGGAAGAGAGAGAGGGTGAGAGGGGCAGTGCAGCATTAGGGAAGAGAGAGAGGGTGAGGAGGGCAGGTGCAGCATTAGGGAAGAGAGAGAGGGTAGGGAGGGCAGGTCAGCATTAGGAGAGAGAGAGAGGGGTGAGGAGGGCAGGTGCAGTCAAGACAGGGAGGTGAAGGAGGAGAGCATCAGGGAAGAGAGGGGGGGGGAGGGCAGGGCAGGTGCAGCATCAGGGAAGAGAGAGAGGGTGGGGAGGGCAAAAAGGTGAGCCATAGGGGAAAGGGAACAGGGGGAAAGAGAAAGGGTGAGGAGCATGCAAGAAAGATGGAAGGATATGAGGGAGGACAGGTGCAGCAATTAAGGGATAGGAGGAGAAGGGTGAGAAGCAGGTGCAGAAGAAAAAAAAGCAGATAACAGAAGGATAAAGAAGGGTGAGAGGGCAGGTGGCAGCCATTAGGGAAGAGAGAGGGGTGAGGAGGGCGAGGTGCAGCATTAGGGAAGAGAGAGAGGGTGAGGAGGGCAGGTGCAGCATTAGGAGAAGAGAGAGAGGGTGAGGAGGGCAGGTGCAGCATTAGGAAGAAGAGAGGGTGAGGAGGGCAGGTGCAGCATTAGGAAGAGAGAGAGGGTGAGGAGGGCAGGTGCAGCATCAGGAAGAGAGAGAGGAAGGGTGAGAGGGCAGCAGTGCAGCATTAGGGAAGAGAGAGAGGTGGGGGCAGAGGTGGGGAGTGAGGAGGGCAGGTGCAGCATTAGGGAAAGAGAGAGAGGGTGAGGAGGGCAGGTGCAGCATTAGGAAAGAGAGAGGGTGAGGAGGGCAGTGCAGCATTAGGGAAGAGAGAGAGGGTGAGGAGGGGCAGGTGCAGCATCAGGGAAGGAGAGAGAGGGTGAGGAGGAGAGGGCAGGTGCAATCAGGGAAGAGAGAGAGGGTGAGGAGGGCAGGTGCAGCATCAGGGAAGGAGAAGAGGGTGAGGAGGGCAGGTGCAAGCACATAAGGGAAGAGGAGGCGGTGAAGGAGGGCAACCCGGTGGCAACATATTAAGGGAAGAGAGAGAGG
>NC_036841.1:26543928-26549523 GCF_002910315.2 Salvelinus sp. IW2-2015 | reverse complement strand
GAGGGATTTCTGTACTGTAAACCGCCCAATACATGTAAGCCCGCCCAACACGGGTAAACCCACCCAAACGGTATAGCCACCAACCAGGGGTTAACCCACCCAGAGTGCACGGTTACACCACCCGAAGGTACGTAAAAGCCCACCAGGAATACGGAGTGGGTAACCCACCGAACACTGTG
The DNA here is from genome assembly GCF_002910315.2 of Salvelinus sp. IW2-2015. Lineage (NCBI taxonomy): Eukaryota > Metazoa > Chordata > Actinopteri > Salmoniformes > Salmonidae > Salvelinus > Salvelinus sp. IW2-2015. Next base: position 26,549,344 of record NC_036841.1, on the reverse strand, counting down.
TAACACCCATGCGCGTTCCCACCAGATACGGTAACCCACCCACACGGTAACCCACCCAACGACCGTAGTAACCCACCCAACACGGGTTAACCCAGCCCAATACTGTAAACCACCCAACACGGTAAGCCAACGACCACCCAATACGGGTAAAACCCGCCCAATACCGGTACCGAAACGACCCACCCAACACGGTAACCCACCCACACGGTAAACCCACCCAACACGTAACCCCACCCCAATACGGTAACCCACCCAATACGTACCCACCCCAATACGATAACCCGCCAAAATACGGTTAACCCGCCCACACTGTTACCGCCCCAATACTGTCAACCCACCCAATTACGTAACCAGCCCAACACAGGTAAACCCACCCAACACGGTAACCAACCCAATACTGTAATCCCGCCAATACTTGCAACCCACCCAATACTGTAACCCGCCCAACCGGTAACCCGCCCCAACACGGTAACCCGCCCAACACTGTTACCGCCCAACACTGTAACCCCGCCCAATACTGTAAAACCGCCCAATACGGTAACCCGCCCAACACGTACCCACCAACACGGTAACCCACGCCAATACGGTAACCCACCCAACACGGTAACCCACCAAAACGGTAACCCGCCAATACTGTTACCCGCCCCATACAGGTTACCCGCCCAATACGTAACCCGCCCAATTACGGTAACCCGCCCAATACTGTAACCCGCCCAACACAGGTAACCCGCCCAACACGGTAACCCGCCCAATACCGGTAACCGCCCAATACGGAACCCGCCCAATACTGTTACCCGCCCAATACTGTAACCCACCCAATACTGTAACCCACCCAACACGGTAACCCACCCAACACGGTAACCCACCCAACACGGTAACCCACCCAACACGGTAACCCGCCCAATACTGTAACCCGCACAATACTGTACCACCCAATACTGTAACCCACCCATACTGTAACCCACCCAACACGGTAACCCACCCAACACGGTAACCCAACCCAACACGTAACCCACCCAATACTGTAACCCCACCCAACACGTAACCACCCAACACGGTTAAACCCACCCAACACGGTAACCCACCCAACACGGTAACCCACCCAACACGGTAACCCACCCAACACGGTAACCCACCAATACGTAACCACCCAATCGTAACCCACCCAATACTGTAACCCACCCAATTACTGTACCCACCCAACACCGTAACCCACCCAAACACGGTAACCCACCCAACACTGTTACCCACCCACACTGTTACCCACCCAATACTGTTACCCACCCAACACTGTAACCCACCCAATACTTTTATTCCTGTTCGTGTACCTGTCAAGCGTGCTGAATTACTTTTCACCATATTCATTCCCATCAAACACAAGCGCACATGCACACGCACACTTCCTGCCGTCTGTGTTCTAGACAGCTGGTTTGTTTGGCTCCACAGCTGACCAGTATGACAACTGTTCACAGCAACTGATGACCACAGAGCAGCTTAGCAACTGTCCCCTGTACATACAGGACTCACTCCACAGCTAGTGACAGGTCCTAGTCCAGCTCCTCTGTGTGGCAAGTCAGTATATCTCACAACAACATGTTATGCTGAAAGAACGAAAGTACTGCCTCTGACTAGGCAGGTTATGATCATTAAAACTACTCTGGGCTACATTACCGCCCCAGCTTTCTACCACAATCTACCACTGACGAAAGCTTTGACGTAACATAGATAAGACGAAAGGCTGTCTGGCTATCAAAAACTCAAAAGTGAATGTTGCAAGAAAACAACAGTGTTGTGGAATGTCTTCGTTTGTAAGGGAGTGGTGCCACAGCTACGGTCCATGGTCAGGACTTATTGTCCCACAGCTAACTTCCTGCAGTATGGTAATTATAGATACCAATGCTTTTGGCATGGACACTGTATTTTTGGATCTTTCTCTCGCTCTCTCTCTCTCCCCTCTCTTCCCTCTCCCTCTCACCAGCTCTCTCCCTCTCTCCCTGTCCTTCAGCAGGAGTGTATTCAGGTCACCCTGCTGCTTATAGGGTTCTAGTGTCTGAGTGAAGATGGAGCAGGTAAGAGCCGGCTGATAGAGCTACATCCTCATCTCTAATGCAGCCTCTTTTAGACCAGCGTCAGGCTAGTGCACGTGTCGTACATTTTCACCCCGGACACAGAGATACTTGTGGACTCTGAGGGAGAAAAACGAGAAATTTGTGAAAAAGCCGTCCCTCAGAAATCACAGTGACTAACGCCTACCATCAGAGGCTGTTTTTCGATCAGTGACTCGATCAAGTCAGAATTGTGATACACTCTTAGAAAAAAGGGTTCCAAAAGGGTTCATCTGTTGTCCCCATCTATATAGAATTCAAAAGGATTCTACCTGAAACCAAAAGGGTTATCTAAGGGGACAGCCGAAGAAACCTTTTAGGTTCTAGATAGCACATATTTTTCTAAGAGTGTAGTGTTGATGATGAGTATGAGTTATGCAGAGTTAACTTCTCATGGCTGGGGGCAGTATTGAGTAGCTTGGAGAATAAAGTGCCCAGAGTAAACTGCCTGCTACTCAGTCCCAGAAGCTAAGATATGCAAATATCTAGATATGAAAAATATGAAGATATGAAAAATGGCGTGTTTTTTCTGTGACTAGGTACTGACCTAACATAATCGTTTGGTGTGCATTCGTCGTTAAGCCTTTTTGAAATCGGACACTGTGGTGGGATTAACAACAAGTTTATCTTTAAAATGGTGTGAAATACTTGTATGTTTGAGGAATTTGGGAATTTTAATTATGAGATTTCTGTTTGAATTGTCGCCCTGCACTTTCACTGGCTGTTGTCAAATCGATCCTGTTAACGGGAACTTAGCCGATCTCAGCCAAAGAGGTTAAAAGGCAGGGAAGGGTTAAGGCCTCAGAATGCAGAGAGAAGCGGTTGAGTGACTGGGGCAGGTGCAGCATCAGGGAAGAGAGAGAGGAGGGGAGGGCAGGTGCAGCACAGGAAGAGAGAGAGGGTGAGGAGGGCAGGTGCAGCATTAGGGAAGAGAGAGAGGGTGAGGAGGGCAGGTGCAGCATTAGGGAAGAGAGAGAGGGTGAGGAGGGCAGGTGCAGCATTAGGGAAGAGAGAGAGGGTGAGGAGGGCAGGTGCAGCATTAGGGAAGAGAGAGAGGGTGAGGAGGGCAGGTGCAGCATTAGGGAAGAGGGAGAGGGTGAGGAGGGCAGGTGCAGCATTAGGGAAGAGAGAAGAGGGTGAGGAGGGCAGGTGCAGCATTAGGGAAGAGAGAGAGGGTGAGGAGGGCAGGTGCAGCATTTGAGAGAGAGAGAGGGTGAGGAGGCAGGTGCAGCATCGGGAAGAGAGAGAGGTGAGGAGGGCAGGTGCAGCATCAGGGAAGAGAGAGAGGGTGAGGAGGGCAGTGCAGCATCAGGGAAGAGAGAGAGGGTGAGGAGGGCAGGTGCAGCATTAGGAAGAGAGAGAAGGTGAGGAGGGCAGGTGCAGCATTAGGAGAGAGAGAGGGTGAGGAGGGCAGGTGCAGCATTAGGGAAGAGAGAGAGGGTGAGGAGGGCAGAGTGCAGCATTAGGGAAGAGAGAGAGGTGAGGAGGGCAGGTGCAGCATTAGGGAAGAGAGAGAGGGTGAGGAGGGCAGGTGCAGCATTAGGGAAGAGAGAGAGGGTGAGGAGGGCAGGTGCAGCATTAGGGAAGAGAGAGAGGGTGAGGGCAGGTGCAGCATTAGGGAAGAGAGAGAGGGTGAGGAGGGCAGGTGCAGCATTAGGGAAGAGAGAGAGGGTGAGGAGGGCAGGTGCAGCATTAGGGAAGAGAAGAGTGAGGAGGCAGGTGCAGCATTAGGAAGAGAGAGAGGGTGAGGAGGCAGGTGCACGCATCAGGGAAGAGAGAGAGGGTGAGGAGGGCAGGTGCAGCAGGGAAGAGAGAGAGGGTGAGGAGGGCAGGTGCAGCATCAGGGAAGAGAGAGAGGGTGAGGAGGGCAGGTGCAGCATAGGAGAGAGAGAGGGGTGAGGAGGGCAGGTGCAGCATTAGGGAAGAGAGAGAGGGTGAGGAGGGCAGGTGCAGCATTAGGGAAGAGAGAGAGGGTGAGGAGGCAGGTGCAGCATCAGGAAGAGAGAGAGGTGAGGAGGGCAGGTGCAGCATAGGGAAGAGAGAGAGGGTGAGGAGGCAGGTGCAGCATCAGGGAAGAGAGAGGAGGGTGAGGAGGGCAGGTGGCAGCATCAGGGAAGAGAGAGAGGGTGAGGAGGGCAGGTGCAGCATTAGGGAAGAGAGAGGGTGAGGAGGGTAGACCAAAAGATGATGGGGTGAGGCAGAGTGTAAAGGGTAGAGAAGAGGCATAATTTAGGATGGAATGGCCCGGCCCTGCCATCAATCTAGCCTACCCCCGCTTAGAACATTCCAAATGCCCCTCCCTGGCCCTCATCCCAACTAGGCTCTGCCACCACGACTGCATTCAAGCAAACTTTAGGACACAGACAGACTGGCCACTGTCTAATCAGTGTGCCCCGCTGAGCATGTGTCTCACCCACATCTAGTTACCCACCAGTGGCTAGGTCAGAGGGTCAAGTACTCTGCATGCAAAGCTAAGGACAGCAGGGGGAGATGAAAGACGGATTGGGTAGATAAAGGAAGCAGTGTCCACTCAGAAAATAATGAGTCAGGCAAAGACAGCACATCTGACCTCTCCGCTTCAGCCAATGAAAAGCCTACAGAGAGACGATAGGATAACCTAAGGAAATGGAGGTTCGCAGCACTTCAACTCATTGTGGTCTAATTGATCATCAAGGTCTGAGCTTTGCACTGAAACCAAACTCTAAAGCATGACAGTCTATACTTATGACACTTACGACACGGGTGGGTAATGCAGCCACACGTGTCTATCATGTGTGGGTAATGCTGCAACATGTGTCTATCACGGTGGTATGCTGCACCTGCCCTCCTCACCCTCTCTCTCTTCCCTGATGCTGCACCTGCCCCAGTCACTCAACCGCTTTCTCTGCATTCTAGAGGCCTTAACCCTTCCCTGCCTTTTAACCTCTTATGGCTGAGATCGGCTAAGTTCCYGTTAACAGGATCGATTTGACAACAGCCAGTGAAAGTGCAGGGCGACAAATTCAAACAGAAATCTCATAATTAAAATTCCTCAAATTCCTCAAACATACAAGTATTTCACACCATTTTAAAGATAAACTTGTTGTTAATCCCACCACAGTGTCCGATTTCAAAAAGGCTTAACGACGAATGCACACCAAACGATTATGTTAGGTCAGTACCTAGTCACAGAAAAACACAGCCATTTTTCAAACATACATGTATTGTGTAACATGAAGTCCTATGAGCTGTCATTTTGATGAAGATCATTCAAAGTTAGTGATTCATTTTCATCTCTATTTCTTGCTTTTTGTGACTCCTCTCTTTGGCTG
>NC_036841.1:26526476-26538219 GCF_002910315.2 Salvelinus sp. IW2-2015 | reverse complement strand
TATCGTAGATATGAAAAATATGAAGATATGAAAAATGGCGTGTTTTTTCTGTGACTAGGTACTGACCTAACATAATCGTTTGGTGTGCATTCGTCGTTAAGCCTTTTTGAAATCGGACACTGTGGTGGATTAACAACAAGTTTATCTTTAAAATGGTGTGAAATACTTGTATGTTTGAGGAATTTGAATTTTTAATTATGAGATTTCTGTTTGAATTGTCGCCCTGCACTTTCACTGGCTGTTGTCAAATCGATCCTGTTAACGGGAACTTAGCCGATCTCAGCCAAAGAGGTTAAAAGGCAGGAAGGGTTAAGGCCTCAGAATGCAGGAGAAGCGGTTGAGTGACTGGGGCAGGTGCAGCATCAGGGAAGAGAGAGAGGAGGGGAGGGCAGGTGCAGCACAGGAAGAGAGAGGGGTGAGGAGGGCAGGTGCAGCATTAGGGAAGAGAGAGAGGGTGAGGAGGGCAGGTGCAGCATTAGGGAAGAGAGAGAGGGTGAGAGGGCAGGTGCAGCATTAGGGAAGAGAGAGAGGGTGAGGAGGGCAGGTGCAGCATTAGGGAAGAGAGAGAGGGTGAGGAGGGCAGGTGCAGCATTAGGGAAGAGGAGAGAGGGTGAGGAGGGCAGGTGCAGCATTAGGGAAGAGAGAAGAGGGTGAGGAGGGCAGGTGCAGCATTAGGAAGAGAGAGAGGGTGAGGAGGGCAGGTGCAGCATTTGAGAGAGAGAGAGGGTGAGGAGGCAGGTGCAGCATCGGGAAGAGAGAGAGGTGAGGAGGCAGGTGCAGCATCAGGGAAGAGAGAGAGGGTGAGGAGGGCAGGTGCAGCAATCAGGGAAGAGAGAGAGGGTGAGGAGGGCAGGTGCAGCATTAGGAAGAGAGAGAAGGTGAGGAGGGCAGGTGCAGCATTAGGAGAGAGAGAGGGTGAGGGGGCAGGTGCAGCATTAGGGAAGAGAGAGAGGGTGAGGAGGGCAGGTGCAGCATTAGGGAAGAGAGAGAGGTGAGGAGGGCAGGGTGCAGCATTAGGGAAGGAGAGAGGGTGAGGAGGGCAGGTGCAGCATTAGGGAAGAGAGAGAGGTGAGGAGGGCAGTGCAGCATTAGGGAAGAGAGAGAGGGTGAGGGCAGGTGGCAGCATTAGGGAAGAGAGAGAGGGTGAGGAGGGCAGGTGCAGCATTAGGGAGAGAGAGAGGGTGAGGAGGCAGGTGCAGCATTAGGGAAGAGAAGAGTGAGGAGCAGGTGCAGCATTAGGGAAGAGAGAGAGGGTGAGGAGGCAGGTGCGCATCAGGGAAGAGAGAGAGGGTGAGGAGGGCAGGTGCAGCAGGGAAGAGAGAGAGGGTGAGGAGGGCAGGTGCAGCATCAGGGAAGAGAGAGAGGGGTGAGGAGGGCAGGTGCAGCATAGGAGAGAGAGAGGGGTGAGGAGGGCAGGTGCAGCATTAGGGAAGAGAGAGAGGGTGAGGAGGGCAGGTGCAGCATTAGGGAAGAGAGAGAGGGTGAGGAGGCAGGTGCAGCATCAGGAAGAGAGAGGGTGAGGAGGGCAGGTGCAGCATAGGGAAGAGAGAGAGGGTGAGGAGGCAGGTGCAGCATCAGGGAAGAGAGAGGAGGGTGAGGAGGGCAGGTGCAGCATCAGGGAAGAGAGAGAGGGTGAGGAGGGCAGGTGCAGCATTAGGGAAGAGAGAGGGTGAGGAGGGTAGACCAAAAGATGATGGGGTGAGGCAAGATGTAAAGGTAGAGAGAGAGGCATAATTTAGGATGGAATGGCCCGGCCCTGCCATCAATCTAGCCTACCCCCGCTTAGAAAATTCCAAAATGCCCCTCCCTGGCCCTCATCCCAACTAGGCTCTGCCACCACGACTGCATTCAAGCAAACTTTAGGACACAGACAGACTGGCCACTGTCTAATCAGTGTGCCCCGCTGAGCATGTGTCTCACCCACATCTAGTTACCCACCAGTGGCTAGGTCAGAGGGTCAAGTACTCTGCATGCAAAGCTAAGGACAGCAGGGGAGATGAAAGACGGATTGGGTAGATAAAGGAAGCAGTGTCCACTCAGAAAATAATGAGTCAGGCAAAGACAGCACATCTGACCTCTCCGCTTCAGCCAATGAAAAGCCTACAGAGAGACGATAGGATAACCTAAGGAAATGGAGGTTCGCAGCACTTCAACTCATTGTGGTCTAATTGATCATCAAGGTCTGAGCTTTGCACTGAAACCAAACTCTAAAGCATGACAGTCTATACTTATGACACTACGACACGGGTGGGTAATGCAGCCACACGTGTCTATCATGTGTGGGTAATGCTGCAACATGTGTCTATCACGGGTGGTAATGCTGCAACACGTGTTATCATGAGTGGGTAATGCTGCAACACGTGTCTATCCTGAATGGGTAATGCTGCAACACGTGTTTATCATGGGTGGGTAATGCTGCAACACATGTCTATCATGGGTGGGTAATGCTGCAACACATGTCTATCCTGAACGGGTAATGCTGCAACACGTGTCTATCCTGAATGGAATACTGCAACACGTGTCTATCCTGAATGGGTAATACTGCAACATGTCTATCTGAATGGGTAATGCTGCAACACGTGTCTATTCTGAATGGTAATGCTGCAACACGTGTCTATCCTGAATGGGTAATGCTGCAACACGTGTCTATCCTGAATGAGTAATGCTGCAACACGAGGTTTATCATGGGTGGGGTAATGCTGCAAAACATGTCTATCATGGGTGGGTAATGCTGCAACACATGTCTATCCTGAACGGGTAATGCTGCAACATGTCTATCATGAGTGGGCAATGCTGAACACGTGTCTATCCTGAATGGGTAATACTGCAACATGTCTATCCTGAATGGGTAATGCTGCAACACATGTCTATCATGGGTGGTAATGCTGCAACACGTGTCTATCATGGGGGGTAATACTGCAACACATGTCTATCATGGGGTGGTAATGCTGCAACACGTGTCTATCAGGGGGGGTAATACTGCAAACACGTGTCTATCATGGTGGGTAATGCTGCAAACACATGTCAATCACGGACATATGTCTAGGAAGTGCCCAGTGATGGCTATAGGAGAGATGATTAAACCGCCCCAGGCTGAATAGCTTGAGAGCCATAGAGAGAAGAGAGAGGAAGGAGAGAGGGGGCAAAAGAGATGGAGATAGAGGACACATTCAACCAACGCCCAACAGAATAGAGAATCTGGGGCAGTGGTGTGTGGTGAGAGAGAGAGAGAGGCATGTTTGACAAACATGCACTAGATGCGCTCATGAAGAAACATTTTGTAATGTGAGGCATGTTCAAGTAAATTCACTCAATCAACCAACGTCCTCCTAAAGAAATAGGTTGATACCAAGCCCCCTTCCTCTGTTGAACCATATCCCCCTCTACTTACTGAGTCTTCCATTCCAACTGTGCTGAGAGCTAAATTAGGCCAAAACTCAAATGTAAAACTCAGTTTAAATAAATAGTCCTGGAAAAACTGCAGTGTCACTGCATCAACCACACAATCAATATCCTTCTCTACACTTTTTCACACACACCTGTAGCTACAAAGCCACAGATAAACTGGAACAAAAGTATTAAATGTCCTCAAGTTCAATGTCTTCAACAGAATGCAAGTGTCTCCCTTAGCTCTGAAGTAGTCTCCCCTATAGCTCTGGAAGTAGTTCTCCCCTATAGCTCTTAAGTAGTCTCCCCTATAGCTCTTAAGTAGTCTCCCCTATAGTCTAAGTAGCCCTATAGCTCTGAAGAAGTCTCCCCTATAGCTCTGAAGTAGTCTCCCCTAAGCTCTGAGCAAATACAGTACATGGACACTACTAGTCTCACAAGCAAAGGCTGTCCAGCTCAATCTCCCCTCACCAGAGAAACACTGTATACAGTAAAGTCTACTCTCGTCAGTGGTCCCCCACACACACACACACACACACACACACACCACACACACACCACACACACACACACACACACACACACACACACAACCACACACACACACACACACCACACACACACAACAACACACACACACACACAAACACAAAGATGCCATTATCGCACAGAGAGGGGGTGTCAATGGGGACCCAGTGTTGAGAAGAGTGGCCCTTGTCTCTCCAGTGAAAAAGACTGTTGCACAATGACTGTTACAGTTCCATTGGCCCAGGAGAAAACATTATTCTGGCCTGGTACAGAGGATGTCAGTAAAGCCTAGTATAGCCTCATATCCCCCCACTGGGTCCACAAATTTCCTAAAGGGTTGTGCTGCAGAGACTGGAGTGACAAAGCAGGCTCTAGACACACGCACGCACACACACACACACACACACACACAGCAGGTTATTACAGTACATAGTCTATGAGAGGATTAAATGAGAGGTAGAGAAAAAAGGGGGATTCACCCTTACAATAAATAACACTAGGCTAGCAACCTAGAGTATGAATTATTGTCATGTAAGCAACATAGGGCCATGTATTATTCATATCTATTCATGCAGAAATGGAAAGTGTTGAGGCTAATGAAGACCATTCAGTCTGAAGTTCCACAACAAATTTAACTCCACAAGCAGGGAGACAGAGGTCACTCAGCAATCTCAGTTCACCTTGTCAATTCTGTGGTTCAGTAAGTTGTCTCTGACATAATATATAGCTCATCTCTTTATCACAGTGATCTGAATCAATCCCTCATGCGCCACTCAATACCTTGCCTGGATGTGACTAGCCTACAACATGCATAGTGGAGTCCCGGAACAAAGTAAACCTTTAGGCTTTTCTTATTATGAAAAGCTATTGATGTTAGATGAATAATATTTCATACAAACAACATATAGATTAACTACATTTCTAAGACATACCAGTTTTACAATTCACCCAAATGGTGGGAGTAAACATTACAATTGACACAGTATCCGGGATGAAAGTAACAGGCTCGAGAGTTAATGTAACACCGTCTTAATGGTAAAATGATGGGACAAATAAAAAAGGTAGATTTGAAATAGATATTTTTATGATAATACACAAAAATGTTAAATAAATATTTCCAAGTGATATTTTTAGAGCATGATTTCACATTGGCCAAAAAGCCAGTGGCCAAAATGATAAGGGGGACGGTAGTATATAATCTCTCTTTTGCATATCTTAGCTTCTGGGACTGAGTAGCAGGCAGTTTACTCTGGGCACTTTATTCATCCAAGCTACTCAATACTGCCCCCAGCCATGAGAAGTTAACTCTGCATAACTCATACTCATCATCAACACTACACTCTTAGAAAAATATGTGCTATCTAGAACCTAAAAGGGTTCTTCGGCTGTCCCCTTAAGATAACCCTTTTTGGTTYCAGGTAGAATCCTTTTGAATTCTATATAGATGGGGACAACAGATGAACCCTTTTGGAACCCTTTTTTCWAAGAGTGTATCACAATTCTGACTTGATCGAGTCACTGATCGAAAAACAGCCTCTGATGGTAATGCGTTAGTCACTGTGATTTCTGAGGGACGGCTTTTTCACAAATTTCTCGGTTTTCTCCCTCAGAGTCCACAAGTATCTCTGTGTCCGGGGTGAAAATGTACAGACACGTGCACTAGCCTGACGCTGGTCTAAAAGAGGCTGCATTAGAGATGAGGATGTAGCTCTATCAGCCGGCTCTTACCTGCTCCATCTTCACTCAGACACTAGAACACCCTATAGCAGCAGGAGTGACCTGAATACACTCCTGCTGAGAGACAGGGAGAGAGAAGGGGAGAGAGCTGGTGAGAGGGAGAGGGAAAGAGGGGGAGAGAGAGAGAGCGAGAGAAAGATCCAAAAATACAGTGTCCATGCCAAAAGCATTGGTATCTATAATTACCATACTGCAGGAAGTTAGCTGTGGGACAATAAGTCCTGACCATGGACCGTAGCTGTGGCACCACTCCCTTACAAACGAAGACATTCCACAACACTGTTGTTTTCTTGCAACATTTCACTTTTGAGTTTTTTGATAGCCAGACAGCCTTTCAGTCTTATCTATGTTACGTCAAAGCTTTCGTCAGYGGTAGATTGTGGTAGAAAGCTGGGGCGGTAATAGTAGCCCAGAGTAGTATTTTAATGATCATAACCTGCCTAGTCAGAGGCAGTACTTTCTGTTCTTTCAGCATAACATGTTGTTGTGAGATACTGACTTGCCACACAGAGGAGCTGGACTAGGACCTGTCACTAAGCTGTGGAGTGAGTCCTGTATGTACAGGGGACAGTTGCTAAGCTGCTCTGTGGTCATCAGTTGCTGTGAACAGTTGTCATACTGGTCAGCTGTGGAGGACCAAACAAAACCAGCTGTCCTAGAACACAGACGGCAGGAAGTGTGCGTGTGCATGTGCGCTTGTGTTTGATGGGAATGAATATGGTGAAAAGTAATTCAGCACGCTTGACAGGTACACGAACAGGAATAAAAGTATTGGGTGGGTTACAGTGTTGGGTGGGTAACAGTATTGGGTGGGTAACAGTGTTGGGTGGGTAACAGTGTTGGGTGGGTTACCGTGTTGGGTGGGTTACCGTGTTGGGTGGGTACAAGCAGCCACGAAAACGGCGCGTGTCCACGCTCCTGAGTAGGCCACCAAAACCGCTGGCGAATAGAAGCCAAAGCGTACCCCGAACGCCGGGGTGGCCAGCAACTTGGCAGAGTGAAGCCCACTGAAGAACAGCCAGACGAGTAGAGCAGGAACGAACAGAAGGTTACTAGGACAAGCGCGCGGCGACGCAGTGTGATGAGTGCTTGCTTACCTGTCTCTCAATTCCCAAGACAGTCAACCCCGACAACACGCCCTTCAGGGAGACCCTCGGGGTCGGTAGAAAGCCCAGAAGAACTAAAGAGACGGGAATAAGGCATCAGGCTTGGTGTTTTATTCCCGGGCGATAGAAATCCGAACTCGAAACGAGCGAAAAACACGCCCAACGAGCCTTGAGTGATTAAGTCGTTTGGCAGAACGGATGTACTCAAGGTTCTATGGTCAGTCCAAACGACAAAAGGGAGTCGCCCCCTCCAACCACTGTCGCCATTCGCCTATGGCTAAGCGGATGGCGAGTAGTTCGGCGGTTACCCACATCAAGTTCGTTCCGATGGCGACAGGCGATGAAGAAAAAAGTAAGCGCAAGGATGGACCTTATCGCACCCCCCCCCCCCCCCCCCCCCCCCAGAATGGAAGCGCTGGGACAGATCGGCTCCCATGGCCCCCCCACCTCTGAAGCGTCAACCTCGACAATGAATTTGTTTGTGACGTCAGGAGTAACAAGGATAGGAGCGGATTGGTAAAACGGCTTCTTGAGGAGATCAAAAGCTCCTGGGCGGAACCGGACCACTTAAAGCATCTTGACAGAAGTCAGAAGCTGTGAAGAGGGGCAGCCACTTGACCGAAATTACGAATGAAACGCCGATAGAAATTAGGAAAACCGCGAAACGCCCGCTGCAACCGCACGTGACCTTAGGAACGGGCCCAATCGCTGACAGCCTGGAACTTAGCGGGATCCATCTGAATCCTTCAGCGGAAATAACAGAACCGAGAAATGTGACAGAGAGACAGATAAGGCGCACTTCTCAGCCTTCCACGTAGAGAAACAATTCTCTAAAAAAGGCGCTGGAGTACACTCGAACGTGCTGAACATGAATCTCGAGTGACGGTGAAAAAAAATCAGGATATCGTCAGGTAAACGACAACAAGATGTTCAGCCATGTCACTCCAGTACATCATTAACTAATGCCTGAAGAAGCTGGAGCATTAGCGAGAAACCGAACGGCAAGAATACCCGGTAATCAAATGCCCTAACGGAGTGTTAATACGGCCGTTTTCCACGTCGTCCCCCTCTCTGATGCGCCACGAGATGGTAAGCGTTAACGAAGGTCCAACTTAGTAAAGAACCTGGCCCCTGCAGAATCTCGAAGGCTGACACATATAGGGGAAGCGGATAACGATTCTTTAACCGTTATGTCATTCAGCCCGATAATCAACGCAGGGGCGCAGAGTACCGTCCTTCTTCTAAACAAAAAAACCCCCACCGCTCCGGCGGAGAGGAAGAAGGCCACCACGGTACCGGCGTCGAGAGAAACAGACAGATAATCCTCGAGAAGCCTTACGTTCGGGAGCCGACAGAGAGTATGTCCCCTTAACCCCCGAGGGGGAGTGGTCCCCGGAAGGAGTCAATACAACAATCATACGACCGGTGAGGAAGGAGAGAGTTGGGCTCTGGACCGACTGAAGACCGTGCGCAATCATGATAGTCCTCCGGCACTCTGTCAAATCACCAAGGTTCCCTCCTGAAGTAGAGGGGACAGAAGAAACAGGAGGGATCAGCAGACAATTAAACCACTTCACATGACAAGAAACGTTCCAGGATAGGATAGAAATACTAGACCAAAATAGAAGGATTATGACATACTAGCCAGGGATGACCCAAAAACAACAGGTGGTAAAAGGTGAACGAAAAAAATCAAAAAGGAAAGGTCTTCACTGTGTTACCAAGATACTGTCAGGGTTTAAAGGTAGTGTCTCACATTGAATACTGGGGGAAGAAGACCTACCATCTAAGGCGAACATGGCGCGTGGCTTCCCTAACTGTCTGAAGAGGAATGTCATGTTCCGAGCCCATGCTTCGTCATAAAACAAACCTCAGCCCAGAGTCTATCAAGGCACTGCCAAGAAGCAAGCCGAACGGTCCAGTGTAGATGGACTCGACAAGGTAGTACAGGATCTTGATGGGAGAGACCTGAGTATAGCGTCACAGTACCCTCCGCTTACCTGATGAGCTCTGGCTTGTTACTGGACATGACATGACAAAATGTCCAGCAGAACCGCAATATGAGGCAAAGGCGGTTGGTATTCTCGTATCCCTCTCCTTAGTCGAGATGCGAATCCGTCCAGCTGCATGGGCTCAGTTCTCTGAGCCGTGGGAGAGATGGTTGAGATGCGGAGAGGGGAAACACGTAAACGCGAGCTCTCTTCCACGAGCTCGGTGGACGAAGATCTAACCCGTCGTTCTATGCGGATGGCCGAGTGCATCAAAGAGTCCACGCTGGAAGGAACCTCCGGGAGAGATCTCATCCTTAACCTCAGCGTGAGTCCCTCCAGAAAACGAGGGCGAGACAACGCCGTCTCGTTCAGTCACTGGATGCAAGCAAGAGTGCGAAACTCTATAGAGTAACTCCGTTATGGATCGATCAACCTTGACAGTAGGGAAGCCAGGGCCCCTGGAAGCCTTCCCTTTCCCAAAAAACTGAACGATCAAAAACCCGTATCATCTCCTCTTTAAAGTTTCTGATAAACGTTAGAACACTCAGCCCTTGCCTCCAGATAGGCTGTGGCCACTCCCGAGCCCGACCAGTAAGGATGATAGTGACGTAAGCGATCCGAGCTCTCTCTCTTGAGTATGTGTTGGGCTGGAGAGAGAACACAATATCACACTGGGAGAAAGGAGCGGACACTCAGTGGGCTGCCAGAGTAACATGGTGGGTTATTAACCCTAGGTTCCGGAGACTCGGAAGACCAGGAAGTAAGCTGTGGCACGAGACGAAGCTCTGAAACTGTCCTGAAGATCGGAGACCCTAGCGGCCAGGGTCTCAACGGCATGGCGAGGCAGCAGACAATTCTGCTCGTGTCTGCCGGAGCATTGCTCCTGGATCTCGACGGCAGTGTTGCGAGAATCCGTAGTCGCTGGGTTCCATTCTTGGTCGAGTTCTTCTGTATGCTGGTGAAAGAGGACCCAAAAGCGACTTAATAGAAACAAGTCTTATTCCAGTCTTAAACAAAACAATGATACTTCCTGGATAATATCAATAGGTAAATCCAAAACAGGAAACTGAAATCCTCTCGTCAGTAGAGAGGAACGATGGAGACGCGACCACAGACTGCAGGTCGCTTCAGGAAGGCACGGCCGTAGCTGACATAGACATCACCTGCTCACACGCAGCATCTGAAAGAAGGCAAAAACACGAAGGGGCGGAACGAAGGACACAGAGAAGCAAACATCAAACACAGAACGACAAGGACAGAGCGAAAACAGAGGGAGAAATAGGGACTTCTAATCAAGAGGGCAAAAATAGGGAAGGTGGTGGAAAGAAGTAATGAGGTAGTTAGGAAGAATGAGAAACAGCGGGACAGAACGGAACATAGAGAGAGAGAGCGAAGAGAGGGAGAGAGGGAGGGGGAAGAGAGAGGATAGAAAGAGGGAAAGAACCTAATAAGACCAGCAAGAGGGAAGCAGCAGGGACAAACATGATGAATCAAAAGACAAAACATGCACAATTTTATCAAAATTGGATTGTTTCGAATTCTTTGTGGATCTGTGTAATCTGAGGGAAATATGTCTCTCCTAATATGGTCATACATTGGGCAAGAAGTTAGGAAAGTGCAGCTCAGTTTCCACCTCAATTTTGTGGGCAGTGAGCCCATAGCCTGTCTTCTCTGAGAGCCCATGTCCTGCCTACGGCGGCCTTTCTCAATAGCAAGGCTAATGCCACTGAGTCTGTACATAGTCCAAAGCTTTCCCCTTAAGTTTGGGTCAGTCACAGTGGGTCAGGTATTCTGCCCACTTATACTCTCTGTTAGGGCCAAATAGATTCTAGTTTTGCTCTGTTTTTTTGTTAATCTTTCCAATGTGTCAAGGGTAATTATCTTTTGTTTTCTCATGATTTGGTTGGGTCTAATTGTGCGTTGTCCCTTGGGGCTCTGTGGGGTGTGTTGGTGTTTGTGAACAGAGCCCTTAGGACCAAATGTACTGTTTTTAGGTAAGTGTTTGGGCCGGGTTACGTAATTTGGCGGTTAACGTTTGGTGGTAACCCCGTATTGGGTGGGTTTACCGTATTGGGTGGGTTACGTGTTGGGTGGGTTACCGTGTTGGGTGGGTACCGTGTTGGGTGGGTTCCGTATTGGGGGGTTACGTATTGGGGGTTACGTGTTGGGTGGGTTAGTATTGGGGGGTTACCGTGTTGGGTGGGTTACCGTGTTGGGTGGGTTACACGTGTTGGGTGGGTTACGTATTGGGCGGGTAACAGTGTGGGTGGGTTACGTATTTGGTGGGTTACGTATTGGGTGGGTACGTATTGGTGGGTTTTACGTGTTGGGTGGGGTTACCGTGTTGGGTGGGTTACAGTATTGGGTGGTTGGGCGGGTTACAGTATTGGGCGGGTTTACAGTACAGTAATCTGTTATCGCGGGGTTACGTTCGAAATGGACCCGCCGAATAAGTGGAAATCGCGAAATAGAAAACTTTTTTTTTTTTTACAATTAGCAACTATAAATGTAACAAAATGCAGTGACTCACGTGTAGCGTTTCACTGCTCTCAGACTGGGCCGGCTGCATCTGACTGCGCTCTGCAGTGTTCTCTTCTTCTGAGCCGCGGGTGCAGGTGTGTTTGTTCGGGAGAGAACATATGAAGGCAGCTGTTGTGCTCTTTTTTCTTTTCTTTGCAAAAAGATCTTTGTACCCGACATGCCATCGAGTTAGTTGGAGAACTGTAATGAAAGGTCATAAAAGGGTCCCATTCCTCAGTCTCGCTTTAAGTTCAGTGGCCATTCGACTATGGTTGCTAAGCGACCAAGTTTTAGTCCTTCCTTCCTTCCTGGCCAACTTAATGTTAATTGCCAGCTGTTTTATGTAACGTAACATACTGCACGAGAACGCAAATGATAGCACAATTCGTAGCATGTTTTGATACAAGAAGCGGGAGTGAGTTTTTAGCGAATCAGAATGCAAGAGACAATGCACCAAAAAAAAAAAAAATGCAG
>NC_036841.1:26517550-26526451 GCF_002910315.2 Salvelinus sp. IW2-2015 | reverse complement strand
ACAGTATTGGGTGGGTTACAGTATTGGGGTGGGTTACATATTGGGTGGGTTACATGTAGTTGGGTGGGTTACCGTGTTGGGTGGGTTACGTGTTGGGTGGGTTACCGTGTTGGGGTGGGTTACCGTGTTGGGTGGTTACGTGTTGGGTGGGTTACCGTGTTGGGTGGGTTACAGTATTGGGTGGGTTACGTGTTGGGTGGGTTTACGTGGTTTAGTGGGTGGGTTACCGTGTTGGGTGGGTTACAGTATTGGGTGGGTTACAGGTATTGGGTGGGTTACAGTATTGTGGCGGGTTACAGTATTGGGCGGGTTACGTGTTGGGTGGGTTACCGTGGTTGGGTGGGTTACGTGTTGGGTGGGTCCGTGTTGGGTGGGTTACAGTATTGGGTGGGTTACAGTATTGGGCGGGTAACAGTATTGGCGCGGGTTACCGTATTGGCGGGGTTACCGTATGGGCGGTTACGTGTTGGGCGGGTTACCGTGTTGGGCGGGTTACAGTATTGGGCGGGTTACCGTATTGGGCGGGTTACAGTATTGGGGGGTTACCGTATTGGGCGGGTTTACGTATTGGGCGGTGTTACGGGTATTGGTGGGTTACCGTGTTGGGTGGGTTACCGTATTGGGTGGGTTACCGTGTTGGGTGGGTTTACGGCGTGTTGGGCGGGTTACCGTATTGGGCGGGTTACAGTATTGGGGCATTATGAAAATCCGCGAAATAGCGAATCCGCGATAAGTGAACCGCGAAGTGGCGAGGGATCACTGTATTGGGCGGGTAACAGTGTTGGGTTGGTTACCGTATTGGGTGGGTTACCGTGTTGGGTGGGTTACCGTGTTGGGTGGGTAACCGTGTTGGGCGGGTTACAGTATTGGGTAGATGTAGATTGATGTTCAACAGGACAAAATGTGTTTCATTGGGGGGTTGTATCAGCATCAGTGATTTATTTGGGATGGGTGTTAGGCGTAAGCAAAGACCGTTCTCTTTAAAGTGATGGGTGGGGTTCAGATCAGTGGTCCTTTGTGCTACTGAGATGATGATGATGTCTTTAGGCTGATTGTTAGGAAGTTAATAGTCCTAAATCAGGTTGTTTTGAAGGGAGGGGGTTTAGTTCCTATGGCCTTTGAAGAGTTGAACTGAAACAATGACCTCTCTCTCTTTGGTTTCTGGTCTGACCAGATTACACTCCTACCATTCAGGCGTCGGCAAGATAGGAGCACACGTGTGTGTTTGAGTGTGTGTGTGTGTCTGTGTGAGAGAGAGAGAGTGTGTGTGTGTGTCTGTGTGAGAGAGAGAGAGTGTGTGTGTTTCCTCACTCACACCCAGATCCAGTGCCTCTCGAACAGCTGTGTGAAAGTATCTATAAATACTTCTTGTGTCAGATAGACAGACAGAGTCCTTGCAGCCCCCCCCCCCACACACACACACACACACTTCTGCTCTATCTCCATCTCACTCAGTCATCTCTCTCTCTGTTTTTCAATTACTCCCTTGATCTGTTTATCTAGGACCCCCAACACCCTTGATTCATCTGTTTGTCTGATGACAAAGAGTGTGTTGTGTTTAACTGTGATTGATCAGGGAAAGTTGGTGTTTGTGTGTGTCAGTCAAGCAAAGGTAGCTGTCTGGTTAGTGTCAACCACTCGCATCACTATTCCTGACATCGGACCGACCTCATAACATGTCTCTCTCTCCTCTGTGTGTGTGTGTGTGTGTGTGTTTTAATGTCATTGGCAGGCTTAGGGTCTGTATCTCTATGCCTAGATGTGGCCTTCTGGTCAGACTCAGGGTATAGATGCCTTTCACCACATTGGGCCTGTCAGCCAGTCTTGGCTGAACTTAGAAAAGGTTTGGCACATATCTTCCATGAGGTTTTTCTGAGCATTTGACCTGACCAAGAGAAACACCTCTAGTTGTTGGCTATATAACTATCTATGGCCATCGCTTTTGTCCTTTATGACAGAATGGACGTGTTTCCTCTCCTGGTAATTTAATGTGAGGTAATGTCTGTGTACCTTCCTCTTTCCCTGGCTGTATGTAGACACACCTCTCTGTAGGTTTGACAGTGGTAAGGACGGCTTCATAAAGTTGTGATGTTATAATGTAAGTTCATTGATCTACCCTCCTCTCGCTGTAGGTTTGACAGTGGTAAGGACGGCTTCATAGACCTGATGGAGTTGAAGCTGATGATGGAGAAGCTGGGAGCTCCTCAGACCCACCTGGGCCTCAAGAACATGATCAGGGAGGTGGATGAGGACTTCGACAGCAAGCTGAGCTACAGAGAGGTGTGTGTAATGTGCTGTCTACTTCCATGTCAATGTCCCTGTGTGTGTGCCTGAGTGAGTCAATGCCTCACAAGGCCTGTTAATTACAGTGTGTCTTTTTTAACTGCAGTAACACATACAGAGCCTTCAGAAGGTATTCACTCTCCTTGAGTTTTTCCACATTTTGTTGTGTTACAGGCTGAATTTTGTTTTGTCACTGGCCTGCACAAAATACCCCATAGTGTCAAAGTGGAATTATGTTTGTGAAATGTTTACAAATTAATAAAACATTTAAATTTGAAATGTCTTGAGTCAATAAGTATTCAACCCCTTTGTTATGGCAAGCCTAAATAAGTTCAGGAGTATAATTGTGCTTAACAAGTGACTTAATAAGTTGCATGGACTCACTCTGTGTACAATAATAATGTTTAACATGATTTTTAATTGACTACCTCATCTCTGTACCCCACACATACAATTATCTGTAAGGTTCATCAGTCGAACAGTGAATTTCATACACAGATTCAACCACAAAGACCAGGGAGGTTTTCCAATGTCTCGCAAAGAACGGCACCTATTGGTACGTAGATGGGTAAAAATGTAAAAAAGCAGACATTGAATATCCCTTTGAGCATTGTGAAGTTTTTAATTACATTTTGGATGGTGTATCAATACACCCAGTCACTGCAAAGATACAGGCGTCCTTCCTAACTCAGTTGACGGAGAGGAAGGAAACCGCTCAGGGATTTCACCATGAGGCCAATGGTAACTTTAAAATAGTTACAGAGTTTAATGGCTGTGATAGGAGAAAACTGAGGATGGATCAACACCATTATAGTTACTCCACAATACTAACCTAGTTGACAGAGTGAAAAGAAGGAAACCTGTACACAATACAAATATTCAAAAACAGGCATCCTGTTTGAAACAAGGCACTAAAGTAATACTGAAAAAAAATGTGACGAAGTAATTCACTTTTTGTCCTGAATACAAAGTGTTATGTTTGGGGAAAATCCAATACAACACATGACTGAGTACCACTCTCCATATTTTCAAGGATAGTGGTGGCTGCATCATGTTATGGGTATGCTTGATATCGTTAAGGACAGGGGAGTTTTTCAGGATAAAAAATAAATGGAATGGAGCTAAGAACAGGCAAAATCCTAGAGGAAAACCTAGTTCAGTCTGGTTTCCACCAGACACTGAGGTGAATTCACCTTTCAGTGGACAATAACCTAAAACATAAGGCCAAATCTACACTGGAGTTGCTTACCAAGAAGACAGTGAATGTTCCTGAGTGGCCGAGATACAGTTTTGACTTAAATATGCTAGAAAATCTATGGCAAGACCTGAAAATGGTGTCKAGCAATGATCAACAACCAATTTGACAGAGCTTGAATAATTTTGGAAAGAATAATGGGTAAATGTTGTACAATCCAGTGTGGAAAGCTCTTAGAGACTTACCCAGAAAGACTCACAGCTGTAATCGCTGCCAAAGGTGCTTCTACAAATTATTGACTCGGGTGTGAATGCTGTAAATTAGATATTTCTGTATTTCATTTGAATAAATGTGCAAACATTTCTTAAAACATGTTTTCACTTTCTCATTATGGGGTATTGTAAAAATCAATTTTGAATTCAGGCTGTAACACAACAAAATGTGGACTAAGTCAAGGAGTATGAATACTTTCTGAAGGCTCTGTACTCCCTTCAGGACAGTCTGTAAAACGGTGCGTCTCATTATCACTCTGCGAGTGTATGGGGAGGAGGAGGGGGAGGGAGAGAGAGAGATAGAGAGAACCTGGAGAAGAGTCCCCTCCGCCAGCTGGTATGGAGACTACTTACAAACACAATTAAACAAAAAGATAGTTACTTGACACATTGGAAAGAATAATACAAAAAACAGAGCAAACTTGAATGTTATTTGGCCCTAAACAGAGTACACAGTGGCAGAATACCTGACCACTGTAACTGACCCCAAATTAAGGAAAGCTTTGACTATGTACAGACTCTGTGAGCATGGCCTTGCTATCGAGAGAGGCCGCCATCGGCAGCTCTCAAGAGAAGACGGCTATGTGCCCACTGCCCACAAAATGAGGTGGAAACCGAGCTGAACTTCTTAACCTCCTGACAAATGTATGACCATACCAGCGACACATATTTCCTTCAGTTTACACACACCCCTAAAGAATTTGAAAACAAATCCAATTTTGATAAACTCCCATATCTATTAGGTGAAATACAACAGTGTGCCATCACTGCAGAAATTTTTGTGCCCTGTTGCCACAAGAAAAGGGTAACTAGTGGAGCATAAACACCATTGTAAATACAACCCATATTTATGTTTATGTTCTCGTTCATACTTCAACTATTTTCACATTGTTATAACGTTTGTCTATTATTTAAAAACTTTTGTGTGTGTGATGTTTACTGTTCATTTTGAATTGTTTATTTCCTTTTTATTTCTTGTCTATTTCACTTGCTTTGGCAATGTAAACATATGTTTCCCATGCCAATAAAACCCTTTGAATTGCATTGAATTGAGAGTGAGAGAAACTGATTACGACAGGTAGCACACTTCTGCATGACTTAGCCTCAGCCCCCTCCAATGACCTATCTCCCCTTCTACCTCCTCCTCCCCTCCCTCTCTCTCCTTCTATTTCCTTCCCCCTCTCTCAACCTTCTTACTCCCCTCCCTCTCTCCCGTTCTTACCGTTTCTATTCCTACCCTCTCCTCGTATGCTTTCCTACCCCCTACGCTCCGTATCTTTCCAGCTCCCCACTCTTCTCCGTATCTTCCTACCCCCCTCTTCCGTATCTTTCGCTACCCCCCCTCTCTCCGTTCATTTCCACCCCCTTCGTACGTCACCCCCCCTCTCTCCGATTATCTTTCCTACCCCCTCCTCTCTCCGTATCTAATTCCTACTCCCCCTCTCCGTATCTTTCCATAACCCCCCCTCGCTCCGATCTTTCATACCCCCCTCTCGTCCCGTATCTTTCATACCCCCCCTCTCTCGTATCTTTCCTACCCCCTCCCTCCTGTAATCTTTCCTACCCCCCTCCCTCCGTATCTTTCCGTAACCCCTCCCTCCGTATCTTCTTACCCCCTCTACTCCGATTTTTCCTACCCCCCCTCTCTCCGGTATCTTCTAAATCCCCCCTCTCTCCGTATCCTTTCCTACCCCCCCTCTCTCCGATCTTTTCCTACGCCCCCATCTCTCCGT
This sequence comes from Salvelinus sp. IW2-2015, assembly GCF_002910315.2. NCBI lineage: Eukaryota > Metazoa > Chordata > Actinopteri > Salmoniformes > Salmonidae > Salvelinus > Salvelinus sp. IW2-2015. Next base: position 26,520,968 of record NC_036841.1, on the reverse strand, counting down.
CTTTTCCTAACCCCCCCTCCTCTCGTATCTTTCCTACTCCCCCTCTCCGTACTCACCCCCTTTCCTATTTGCGCCCCCGACTCTCCGTATCTTTCATACCCCCCCTTCTCTCCGTATTTTCTACCCCCTCTTCTCCTCTTCTCCGTATCTTTCCTACCCTCCCTCGTATCTTTCCATAACCCCCCTCCTCCGTACTTTTTACCCCATCTTTCCGTATCTTTCCTACCCCTCTCTCGTATCTTTCACTCCCCCTCTCCGATATCTTCTACCCCCGTCTCTCCGTATCTGTTCCTACCCCCCCCTCTCTCCGTATTCTACCCCCCTACGTTCATTCCTACCCCCCTCTCTCCGTATCTTTCTAACCGCCCCCCTCTCTCCGTTCTTTCTACCCCCCCCCCCTCTCGTTCTTTCCTTACCCCCCCCTCTCTTATCTTTCCTACCCCGCCCTCTCTATTACCCCCCACTCTTCCGTTTCCTTTCCTACCCCCCCCCCCCTCTCTCCGTAATCTTTCCTACCCCCCCCTCTTCTCTGTATACTTCCTACGATTCTGACTTTCCACCCTCCCTCTGTATCGTTCTACCCCCCTCCCCCGTATCTTTCCTACCCCCCCTCCTCCGTATCTTTCCTCCCTCCCTCCCTCCGTATCTGTCCTACCCCCACTCTCTCCGTATCTTTCGCTACGTATCCTTCCTACGTATCTTTTCCTACCCCCCCACTCTCGTCCGATATCTTTCCTACCCCACTTCCCTTCTGTGTATGCCTTCTACCCCCCTCTCCCTCTAATATCTTTACTACCACCCTCATGTATCTTATCCTACCCCCTCTCTCTCCTTCTCTCTCACACGTACTCACAGGGTTTAACAGGTATAGGGGCAGCTGAACAGAGATAACAAAGACTCCTTTTGTTTTTTGGTTTGAGCTCGAGGCATTGACTAAGCCCATTCCTTGCTTCTCCTCTGCCTCTCATGTCTCCTGATTGGCAAGTTTAGCTGAGTCTTCGACACAATACATATCCCATTAACACAAGCAACAGTCCCTAGGACCAGCAGTGGTCAGCTAGATTGGGGGATTCTGATATCACTCCTTCTGAGCTCTGGTTTCCTCTCATACGGTGTCTTTCCTGAGTTACCTGCATTTCTAGGAGTTTCCCATACGCGACCATGCTTCTACATACTGAATTGCTTTGTGGTTTTAGGGACTGGGTGTCAGGTAATAGCACTTTTGACAAACTAACTGATGTAAAAAGTGCTTATATAAATACAATTTGATTTGCTCATCGAGGTCCGCATACATCAAGGGTCACACACCAGAAACACATCCTTCATAGGAGGACAGTTCGTGACACTAACCCACAGACACGAACGGTTGTTATAACATCTATATGAATATTACAAGGACCAGTTATCACTTCTACTATGATATTACAAGGACCAGTTATCACTTTATATGATATTACAAGGACCAGTTATCACTCTATATATTATACAAGGACCAGTTATCACTTCTATATGATATACAAGGACCAGTTATCACTTCTAATATGATATTACAAGGACCAGTTATCACTTCTATATGATATTACAAGAAAAGACCAGTAGATCACTTCTATATGATATTAACAAAGGACCAGTTAATCACTCTACTAATGATATTACAAACAGTTTATCACTTCTATATGATATTACACAGGACCAGTTATCACTCTATATGATTATACAAAGGCGCAGTTATCACTTCTAGTATAATATTACAAGGACGTTATCACTTCTATATGGATGTTATGTAATTACGACTTTAATTGATGTTGTGAAGCTTGTAGGATGTTATGAAGACTATGTCATGTGGCGTACATGAAATGTAGGAATGTGGACCCTATATTGGCAAAAAATCAGTTCGTAGTTGTTCTTTACAGCAAAAATAAATTTACTAATGACCTACAATAAACATAATTTGTTTATTTCACAATAGCAGTGCACTGTAAACTCCTGATATATTCTACAATCTACTGACCTAAAAAATTAACCTACATAACACCTTAGACCCAAATACATTTAAACTCAGTTTTTTTCACAATTCACTGACATTTAATCCTAGATAAAAATTCCCTGTTTTAGGTCAGTTAGGATCACCACTTATTTTAAGAATGTGAAATGCCAGAATAATAGTAGAGAGAAGTATTTCTTTCATCTTTTATTTCTTTCATCACATCCCAGGTGGGTCAGAAGTTTACATACACTCAATTAGTATTTGATAGATGTTGACTTTAAATTGTTTAACTTGGGTCAAACCGCGTAGCCTTCCACACCCCACAATAAGTTGGGGTGAATTTTGGCCCATTCCTCCTGGCCAGAGCTGGTGTAACTGAGTCAGGTTTGTAGGCCTTGCTCGCACACGCTTTTTCAGTTCTGCCCACAAATTTTCTAAGATTGAGGTCAGGGCTTGTGATGGCCACCCAATACCTTGACTTTTTGTCCTTAAGGCCATTTTGCCACAACTTTGGAAGTATCCTTGGGTGTCATTGTCCATTTGGAAGACCCATTTGCGACCAAGCTTTAACTTCCTGACTGATGTCTTGAATTTTGCTTCAATGATTCCACATCATTTTCCTCCCTCATAGTTTCATCTATTTTGTAAGTGCGTGCACCAGTCCCCCTGCAGCAAAGCACCCCCACAACATGATGCTGCCACCCCGTGCTTCACGGTTGGGATGGTGTTCTTCGGCTTGCAAGACTCCCCCTATTTCCTCCAACCATACGATGGTCATTATAGGCCAAACATTCTATTTTTATTATTCGCCAGACATTTCTCCAAAAAGTACGATCTTTGTCCCCACTGTGCAGTTGCAAACCGAGTCTGGCATTTTTTTATTGCGGTTTTGGAGGCAAGTGGCTTCTTCCTTGCTGAGCGGCCTTTCAGGTTCTGTCGATATAGGACTTGTTTTACTGTGGATATAGTATTTTGTGTGCCTTTTCTCCAGCATCTTCACAAGTTCTTTGCTGTTTTTTGGGATTGATTTGCACTTTTCGCACAAAGTACGTTCATCTCTAGAACAGAACGCGTCTCCTTCCTGAGCGGTATGACGGCTGCATGGTCCATGGTGTTTATACTAGCGTACTATTGTTTGTACAGAATTACCGTGGTACCTTCAGGCATTTTGAAGTTGCTCCCAAGGATGAACCAGACTTGTGGAGGTCTACAATTGTTTTTCTGAGGTCTTGGCTGATTTATTTTATATTTCCCTGATGTCAAGCAAAGAGTTACTGAGTTTGAAGGTAGGCCTTGAAATACATCCACAGGTACACCTCCAATTGACTCAAATTGATGTCAATTAGCCTATCAGAAGCTCTAAAGCCATGACATAATTTTCTGGAATTTCCAAGCTGTTTAAAGGCACAGTCCAACTTAGTGTATGTAAAG